>NC_064280.1:20180000-20335000 GCF_003254725.2 Canis lupus dingo | reverse complement strand
CTCATCTAAATAAAGGCATGAAGAGCACCGGAAATGATAAATATATGAGCAAATATAAACATGAATGGAGGAGAAAGCATACCAACCCTAATTATAAGGAAGCTGGAGTGGATGTAAAATAAAGCATATTTCAAGACAAAAGAGTATCACTGGAAATAAAGAGGGACATTTTATAATAATAAATGTTCAACTTTTCAAGAAGACATAACAAACCTAAAAGTATGTATATCTAATAATAAAGACTCAAATAAGTAAAGCAGAAGATACAGAACAAAAAGTAGACAAATAGCATTTGAGGTTTTATAGTTCATCACTGAGTAATTAGAATAAGCAGAAAAAACTGTAAAAGTATGGAAGCTACAGACCACGTCATCAAGCAACCTAACGCACTTACCATTTGTGGAACAGAAAACCTGAAAGCCGTTCTTTTCAAGTGCACAGAGAATATCCGCTGGATAAATCATGTGCTGGGTTGAAACAAAATTTTTAATAAATTTCAAACGATTGATAAGTATAAAGTATGTTCACTAACCACAAAGGGATTAATTTAGAAATAGGTAACAATAAGATCTTTATGAAACCTCTAAACATTTGGAAATTAAGCAATAAACCTCTAAATGAGACCTGGATCAAAGAAGAAAACAGAAGGGAAATTAGAAAATGCTTTGCTCTGAATGTATCAAAATGTGATTCCATGAAAGCACTGCTTAGAAAGAAAGCTATAACTTAAAATATTTATTTAGGAAAAAAAGAAAGATATACTCAATGATCTACCTTTCTACCCTAAACAACTAGAAACAGAAGAACGAATTTAACCTGAAGGAGGAGGAAGGAATAGAATGAAAAGTATAAATCAATGGAATAGAAAACAAACACTCGAGAAAATCAAGGAAACCTAAAGCTAGCTCTTTGAAAAGAGTTTTTGAAAAGGGGGACACATCTCACTCTGCAAATCCAGAAAAAGATTAGGGAACCATAGTAATCAATATTGGAAATGAAAGAGAAACCATTAGATACTCATAATACCAAATAAATATTAGAAACAACTTTATGCCAATAAGGTCAAGAACTTAGATGAAGTGGGCAAAGCCCTTTTAAATCAAAACTTAACTCTTTCAGGAACCTCCACACAGTTTTCCAGAGTGGCTGCACCAGTTCACATTCCCACCAACAGTGTAGGAGGGTTCCCTTTTCTCTGCATCCTCTCCAACATTTGTGGTTTCCTGCCTTGTTAATTTTCCCCATTCTCACTGGTGTGAGGTGGTATCTCATTGTGGTTTTGATTTGTATTTCCCTGATGGCAAGTGATGCAGAGCATTTTCTCATGTGCGTGTTGGCCATGTCTATGTCTTCCTCTGTGAGATTTCTCTTCATGTCTTTTGCCCATTTCATGATTGGATTGTTTGTTTCTTTGCTGTTGAGTTTAAGAAGTTCTTTATAGATCTTGGAAACTAGCCCTTCATCTGATACGTCATTTGCAAATATCTTCTCCCATTCTGTAGGTTGTCTTTTAGTTTTGTTGACTGTATCCTTTGCTGTGAAAAGCTTCTTATCTTGATGAAGTCCCAATAGTTCATTTTTGCTTTTGTTTCTTTTGCATTCGTGGATGTATCTTGCAAGAAGTTACTGTAGCCGAGTTCAAAAAGGGTGTTGCCTGTGTTCTTCTCTAGGATTTTGATGGAATCTTGCCTCACATTTAGATCTTTCATCCATTTTGAGTTTATCTTTGTGTCTGGTGAAAGAGAGTGGTCTAGTTTCATTCTTCTGCATGTGGATGTCCAATTTTCCCAGTACCATTTATTGAAGAGGCTGTCTTTCTTCCAGTGGATAGTCTTTCCTCCTTTGTCGAATATTTGTTGACCATAAAGTTGAGGGTCCACTTCTGGATTCTCTATTCTGTTCCATTGATCTATGTGTCTGTTTTTGTGCCTCCTCCATCACCCAGCAATTGCACTCCTGGGGATTTACCCCAAAGATACAGATACAATGAAACCCCGGGACACCTGCACCCTGTTGTTCATAGCAGCAATGTCCACAATAGCCAAACTGTGGAAGGAGCCTCGGTGTCCATCGAAAGATGATGAATAAAGAAGCTGTGGTTTATGTATACAATGGAATATTCCTCAGCCATTAGAAATGACAAATACCCACCATTTGCTTCAACGTGGATGGAACTGGAGGGTATTATACTGAGTGAAATAAGTCAATCGGAGAAGGACAAACATTATATGGTCTCATTCATTTGGGGAATATAAATAATAATGAAAGGGAATAGAGGGGAAGGGAGAAGAAATGGGTAGGAAATATCAGAAAGGGAGACAGAATATGGAAGTCTCCTAACTCTGGGAAATGAACTAGGGGTGGTGGAAGGGGAGGAGGGTAGGGGGTGGGGGTGACTGGGTGGCGGGCACTGAGGGGGGCACTTGACGGGATGAGCACTGGGTGTTATTCTGTATGTTGGCAAATTAAACACCAATAAAAAATAAATTTATTATTAAAAATATATTAAAAAAGAACTTATGAAACTCATCTGCAAATAAACAATCCAATCATGAAATGGGCAAAAGACATGAACAGAAATCTCACAGAGGAAGACATAGACACGGCCAACACGCACATGAGAAGATGCTTCATATGACTGGTCATCAAGGAAATACATACCAAAACCATAATGAGGTACCACCTCACACCAGTGAGAATGGGCAAAATTAACATGGCAGGAAACCACAAATGTTGGAGAGGATGCAGAGAAAAGGGAACCCTCTTGCACTGTTGGTGGGAATGTGAACTGGTGCAGCCACTCTGGAAAACTGTGTGGAGGTTCCTCAAGGAGTTAAAAATAGATCTGCGCTATGACCCAGCAATTGCCCTGCTGGGGATTTACCCCAAAGATACAGATGCAGTGAAATGCCGGGACCCCTCACCCCAATGTTTATAGCAGCAATGTCCACAATAGCCAAACTGTGGAAGGAGCCTCGGTGTCCATCGAAAGATGATGAATAAAGAAGATGTGGCCTATGTATACAATATTCCATTGACAATGGAATAGAAATGACAAATACCCACCATTTGCTTCGACGTGGATGGAACTGGAGGGGATTATGCTGAGTGAAATAAGTCAATCAGAGAAGGACAAACATTATATGGTCTCATTCTTTTGGGGAATATAAAGAATGGTGAATGGGAATAGAAGGGTAAGGAGAAAAAAATGAGTGGGAAATATCAGAAAGGGAGACAGAACACGAGAGACTCCTAACTCTGGGAAACGAACAAGGGGTGTTGGAAAGGGAGGTGGGCGGGGGGGTGGGGGTGACTGGGTGACGGGCACTGATAAGGGCGCTGATGGGATGAGCACTGGGTGTTATGCTGTATGTTGGCAAATTTAACTCCAATAAAAAAGAATAAAAATCTTATTTAAAAAATAAAAAATAAATCAAAACTTAATAAAACTGCTATAAGAGAAAATAGAAAAGGTAAAGAACACTCTTTTTCACGGCTCCTCAAAATGGTGGGCTGCTTTGGGATGAAGCTGAGCATGTTTCCCAGCCATGGGCAGTCAGGAACTCACTGAAGTGGATGATGTTTGCAAACTTCTTATCTTTTATGAGGAGCAAAAGTGGCTGCTGATACTCTGGGTGAAGAATGGAAGGGTTATGTGGTGTGAATTCCTGGTGGGAATGACAAGCAAGGTTTCCCCATGAAGCAGGGTGTCTCCACCCACGGCTATGTCCATCTGCTACTGAATGATGGGCATTCCTGTTACAGACCAAGGAGGACTGGAGAATGAACACACACATCTGTGGATGCCCATCTGAGGGTTCTCAATTTGGTCCTTGTAAAAACAAGGAGGGGAAGGATATTCCTGGACTCACTGATAGGACTGCACCTCGTTATCTGGGACCCAGAAATGCTTGCAGAATGCACAGACCAGTCTCTCTAAAGAAGATGCTGTCCCCCAGTATGTTGTGAGAAAGCTCCAAAGCAAGGAAGATAGGACACCTAGGACCAATCAGCCCAGGTTCTGCGTCTTGTTACTCGGCTCTTCCTGCCACACAAACGTGGGTGTATTGCTCCAAACAGTGTACTAAGAAAAATAAAAGGCTAAATAAAAAGATAAAAGGCTAAATAAAAAAATAAAATAAAAGGGTAAATAAAAGAAAAATAAAGATTATGCTAAACTTTTGACCAAGAGAATGAACGGGCCAAAGAAAAATGCCAGCAACAGATTGCCAAGAGACGGAGCCTGTCCTCTCTGAGGGCTTCCACCTCTGAGTCTGAGGTCAAAAAAAAAGGGGATGTTCAAGAGTAACAAATAAATAAGCTCAACCATCAAAACAACAAAAACAAACAAGAAGGAAGGAAATAAAGAGAAAAAAAGAGAAAAAGGAAAAAGGAAAGAAAAAAGGCAAAGAAAAAAAGAAAACGTCAATAGCCTTACATATGTCAAAAAAGACTTCAGCCCCAGATGATCTTACTATTGAGTTCCATCAACATTTGGGAAGAGATAATACTAATCTCATGAAAACTCATTTAGATAATAGAGGACGATAAACCTTCCACCTGATGTATGAGACCAGAATAACCCTAATCCCCACACCAGATAAGGATACTGTGAAAAAAGAAAATTATAGAATATGCTCATGAAAATGGTTATGAAAATCCTTAATAAAATAGTAGCAATTCAGAAATAGTGACATGTATGTTTTTTTAAGATTCATTTATTTATTTGAAAGAGAGAGGAAGGGAGCATGTGGTCAGGGAGGGGCAGAGGGAGAGAGAATCCCAAGCGGACTCCCTGCTGAGCGTGGAGCCCACACAGGACTCCATGTTATGACCCTGAGATAGGACCTAAGCCAAAACCAAGAGTCAATTTCTCAACCATCTGAGCCATCCAGGTGTCCCCCAAATAGTGATATATTAAATGGGTACTACATTTGGACTAGGTGGAGCTTTTGCCAGAAATACAAGATTGGTTGAGGATTTCCAACTTAACATAATTCATGATGCTAACAGAATAAAGAAAAAATCACGTTCAACTGCTGAACCACCCAGGTGCCCCGCAATGCAACTTTTTAATTTTCTCCCCCCTCTCACCGTCTCATCATTTAGTAAGACGTGCTAATGGTGATTAACTTGTGTCTCATTATTTAAGTCGTGGGATATTAAAGGGGATACATCAATCAGCTAGGATAGGAATGGATATCACTCAAAGACCAAAAGGAACTTGGTGTCCTCTTACAGCAAAAGGGTGGCCATTGAGGGATTCTCCTGTAATTTTAGGCAGAAGCATGACTGTGTTATTGTCTGTGTTAGGAGAATAAATATGGTTTAAGGAAATGTGTACGGGGGCCACACTGACAAGGGGGTGATATGTGGTGGTTTTGCACTGTGCCACCTTGGTCAGGGTGAACTGTGTTTCTCAGAATTCCCTTCCCTGTGTGCTTCTAGTGAGGACAGGCTGCAAGGGAGGTGCGGTGCCAGGTAGATAGAGCGCAGGGGCTCTAGCACTCTAGCTCACCTACACGGCTGTGTATCTGCCGGCTGCTTCCTTTGGCTGAAGCAGCAGCTGAGCTTGCAATTGCTATGCCATCCCCTCATGACAGATGAAATAAAATGGAGTCACTTATGCCAAGGGGTTTTAAAAAGGAGTTGAGAGGCCATTAAGGAGGGATATGTCCTTACCTGATGGAACGATGAACTTTTGAACTGGGCCAACCTGCAACTATTCCAAGGATGCTGCTGGAACAACTGCAGGTTACTACAGTAACCATCTTTTGCTTGATGGGAGCCCTAGCGATCAGTTATGTTTAGCCACGATTAGTTTTCTACCACCAATACCAATCAAAATTCTTTGTAAACAACATACACAAGCGTTCTCCTTTGTCTTAAAACAAAACAAGACAAAACACACAAAAAAACTGGCTTTTGTTCCCTAGGGGGCATGATCTGGGTTGCTGCCCAAATCTGTGCTTCCCAAATCGTAATTCTGAGACTCTCAAATAAATGCTTTTATTTAAGTTCTCCCTCTCTGCTGGGTGGGCCCTGGGTCCTCCCTCTCCCTCCTTCCATCTGGTAAGTCAGGTCCTGGCTTCTGCAGGACACCCGCACCCGCAGGATCAGAAGCACTGACTTCAGTCTTTCACTGTGGACTTCTGCTCAAGCACTGTGAACAGCTTGATTGTGCTCTCCCCCATCTAACATCCACGTCTATTTCCTGTACAACAACAATCAAATCCAAAACTCTATTCTTTTCTCTTTTTTTAAGATTTTATTTATTTATTTATTTATTTATTTATTTATTTATTCTTTAGAGACATAGGCAGAGGGAGAAGAAGGCTCCTCACAGGGAACCCGATGTGGGACTTGATCCCAGCACCCCAGTATCATATCCTAAGCTAAAGGCAGACACTCAACCACTGAGCCACCCAGGCATCCCCAAAACTCTGTTCTGAACCATATATCTTATCCCATTATAATTAAAAACAAAAAAAATCCTAATGGAATCTGTCACCTGAGGTGCTAATTTCAGGAAATGGCTGATATAACCTTATTCCTGAATTACAGGAGCATTTTAATTCCCAACAGGAATTTTTGTATAATAGGATTCCCCATACCCAATGAAAGTGCTTTGAATTTCAAGCACAACTTAGGGAACATTTTTGCCATAAAATTAGCAGACAGTCACAGAAACCCTGGAGCCAATTGTCTAGGAGTGGCAAGTTGCTGATTATTACCTTTTCAAAGTACCTAAAAAGTAGTAAAAAATGTTTTTAAACCTTCCTTTAGGTGTGACCTTGTAGCTAGAACTGGGAGGCCTCAGAGTGTTTGGATCAGTTTCCAGGTGGTCTGTACCAGGGAAATCCTTCTCCTCAAGGGCTATTTCTTGACAACCTAGAATTGGGAGCAGGTGTGTGGCTGCTGAATGTTTGTGATTAATGAACACAAAATTCAATGTTCTAGAGGGAGGAGATTGCAAATAATGAAATCCTGGAACTCAGCTTGATTTTTGGCATTGACATGACATGACTAAGCATAAGTCCACTCTGCATCTGGACATGTGGGAGGGTCAGAAAAGGCATCTGAAGAGGTGGCGCTTTGAGGAGGGGACATGGAAGTGTCCACATCTTGGAATCATGACATGTATATCTGTCCCTTTCTTGTGAGACCCCTGTGAAATGGGGATAAGTATATCTGCTTTTCCTGCCTCACCAAGTTGCAATGAAAATCAAGTGAGTTTCATCTTTGTCATTCATTCATTCATTCATTCATTCATTCATTTCACAAATGTCTTTTAAGAATACAGTTATCACAGGCACTATCCTGTCCCACATCCTTGGGTTACACAACTAAATAAAACGCGGATTGATACTCTAGATGGATACAACACACACTGCAACCCTCGGCAAGTTACTAAGCCTCATTTCTCATTTTCCAAATAAGACTGCTAACAAGTACCTCGTGTTTGTTTCTTGGGTTACTATGAAAATGGATAGAAATTATGTGACAAATGTATAGGATGTAGTACAAATGATTATTGTATTATTCTTATGTCATTATTATTTTAGAGAGAAAGTACAAAGCAAAAGAATCGATCTTACTCTGGAGGGAGTATGGTCAGATTATCTCCATTAATAAGTGACCCTCCAGCTAAGTCATTTTTTAACTAATTATTTGAAAGAACAAGCAGGGCAAGTGGCAGAGGGAGAAGGAGAAGCAGACTCCCCGCTGAGCAGAGAGCCAGATGAGGTGCTGGTCCCAGGACTCCAGGATCATGACCTGAGCTGAAGACAAATGCTTAAGCCTCTAGCTAAGCCTTAAAGAAAGGCTCACTTGGGTAAGAATGAGACAAGATTCTGCAGATAAGAAGTGGGAGCACTTGGCAGTGAGGAGGATGGATGTGGGGGTCTGCAGTGCACCTTCGGCTTGGTGTACTCATTCAGGTAGAAGATAAAGGGTAGAGTGGTATGAGTACATGATCAGATGTTCCCACTGAGCTGAGCCACACAGAGCGGGGCTCCTTCACAGATTCCACATTCACAGTCGCTAGCATGCCACTTACCACCTTCTTTTGGAAACCCGTTTATGTAACAAATCCCCCCAACTAGATCGCAAGTCCTTTGGAGAACAGGGACTCGGTTTAATTCACATTCACATCCCTAACCAGCATAGTCACACACAGAACACAGTGAATATATGTATCTTGAACGGCTGTGACAAGTGCTAGAATCAAGTTCAGAACAAAGTGTTATGGGCAGGGGAGCAGGGACCCCCTGACTTTGCTGGAAATGCAAAGACTTCATAAGTAGTAATGTTTGTCCAGATCAAGTTAGGATCTTTGTGTTAATCCCTTTAGACCAGCACTTTTTTTTTTAAGATTTTATTTATTAATTCGTGAGAGACGCACAGAGAGAAAGAGGGGCAGAGACACAAGCAGAGGGAGAAGCAGGCTCCATGTGGGAAGCCTGATGCGGGACTCGATCATGGGTCTCCGGGATCACCCTGGGCTGAAGGCAGATGCTTAACCACTGAGCCACCCAGGCAACCCATAGACCACCACTTTCTAAGAGAAAGCGTCTTAGGCGCTATGTGACTTGTTCCAGTGATCCTTCAGGATCTAGAAAAGTCAGCTGTTTGTCCTTTGACCCTTAGGAATGAATGTTTCTACAGCTCCTGATGTATTAACATTATTAGGGCTATACATACCTGGTCTGTCTGGGCTGAATTACAGCTTAGCTGGAGTACATATATTTTCTAAACCCCAAACCAGAACACATGACCTGACAAGTGTAGTTTTGGGGAAAGATGAAATAGGGTATTTGGAGTGGCAGCTGTCTTAGAAAATCTCTGTAACCTCTGGTTGCTATTAGTATAGCCCCTTACTTCCTTGTGCTTAGACAAATATGAATTCTTCAGGGACCCCAAGGTGATGGACTGTGGCTGGTAAGAATTTGGGTTTGGGTAGGATTCAGTGGGATTCCACAGAGGTCTGGAATATTGGCATAGACTGAATGCGCTGGGGGAAGGGACATGGAAGATACACTCTGCACATGCAATACATGCCTTCGAAGAAGTAAAAAAAAAACAAAAACAAAAACAAAAAAAACAGGTCTTATTTAGGATAAAACAGCCCAGACTGAAGTTAAAAGCAGAAGAAAGAAAATTAAGGGAGGAAAGGAAAAGGAAAACACATGGTTCAGTATCCATAGCTACCCATATCCTTTCTAGCTGCATGACCTTCAGCTCATCACTGATTCTCTTTGAATGTTAGTTCTTCATAACAACAAAATGGATTAAAAATTGTTGTATCATAAAATCATGTGTTTATCCACCAAGAACGGAAGCAAATTAAATCTAGGGTAAGAAGGAAGCTGTATTATAAAAATTAGAAAGAAGTAGTAGAAGAATCAAAGGAGAGAGAAAAGGAAGAATTTCAGAAAAAAATAAGACAGGAAGGAATAAATCCAAGAATGAATGATAAAATTGAATCCCAAAATAGCATAGTGCAACACCAGAGACAGAGTAGCTACAAAGACTCTGAGGGAAAAGAAACTAGAAGTGAAAAGCTAATGCAATCACATATGTGCAAATGATTTGAAAGTTTAAAGGAAACTTGCAGATGTGAGAAGTCACTAAACACGAAAGCAACAGAACTGTGAGCAGAATGAGCCACTATCAGGCTTTCACAGGGGACATGAAAGTATCACCTCGGATGTCAGTCAAGAATTCTAGGTTTGGGGAAAGGTACCAGATGGCCCAGCTGGCTGTAATCGGAGATCAAACACCGTTTTAAACAAAGGAACCAGGCAGAGACTTTGTAAATAAGCCAGAAGACTAAAGGAAAATCTTCATGTATGCACTCCTGCATCCTTCTCTTTTTCTTACCCACTTAGGTAAACTGTGACTTTATTAGTATTCATAAAGAAAAGGATTTAAAAGGAAAGATCACATTTTCTGCATATACCTACACATTCATCCATGAATCTTCAATAAAGAGCACACAGACATTATGCAAGGTCACTCACTCTTTTACCCAACCCTAAAAAGATGCTTCAGTGCTGAGCTAGCAGCATACTCAGTCTGGTATTAAAAAAAAAAAAAAAAAAAAAAGGAGTTCCAGAACCAGAACCAGAGCCAGAAGACCTATGGTCTAGGTTCAGCTCTGCTGGTGTTAACTGTGTGACCATGCCATGTCCTTTAGATTCCACGAGGCTCAGACTAAATCATATGTGAAGTGAACATTTTAACCCTACCTGCTCTAACCACCTCATGGAGTTATGATGACAATCAAGTGAAATAAGGTAAGAAAAAGCTAAGCAAACATTAGTTATTATTAGGTCATCGAGAAGATGGTGGTACTGAAGGAACCAAAATAGCTCAAGTAGATAACTGGTAGACCAGCTAGCCAATCCTCATTCTGACAGTTGGTTAAATTACATTCTAGACTCTCAGGACATAAGGACATCAAGGAACAAAAAAATGGCCCCAGTTTTTTTCCATATCACAGTTAGGAATTGGCTGGGGGAAGGGGCAATGGGGTAGAATAAAGGGCATATTGCTGTCTCTCTTGGTCATACCTCAAGAAGTGCCTACTTTCTCTGATCAAGCTTCTTATGACTCACATCTGCAAGGTATAACAGGAAGCAAATTGACCCAAATGGGGATCTGAGACTTTATTTTACAGGTTACCAGCTTATTTCATGCATATGATTTCATTCGCTCCTCATCACATTTCCGTGATGGAAAATCTAGGCAGCCCCATTTTTGCAGATGAGCAAACAGAGGCTCAGGGAATTACTTATATGCTCAAGATGGAATAGAGGAAGAATCTAGCCGACAGCTCAAATTTTATGACTCTAAGCCACATATGCTGAGCCAACTAGAGAGAAATGATGATTATAACTAGAAAAGCCATTTTTTTTCCAGCTCTAAAGCCTAATATTATCTACACATGATTTTCTGAAGTCTGCACTTACAGTTCAAAGAGGCATTGATTTAGTTTTTACCAAAATATGCCATCTGTATCTTTGAAATCTCTTATAACCCTGTTGCCTATTGAGGAGCTAAGATCTGAATAAATGCTTTCATTTGGATTTCAAATGCCTTTATCTTCATGATGCAGACACTTTATAGACAGCTGATAAATAAAATAGAAGGTCCCTCACACAAGCTAAAAATATATCCTCTTTTTCTTCTTTTATCTGTTCTTAGTAATTTTGGAAGGAGTTGGTTGGGAAGAATTTGTCAAGATGAGAGACATACAATCCCCAAATGTCATTAAACCTTTTTATAGGAATAAAGTGCAGCTTCAAAGGGATAAGATTAGACCCCAATACCTGCCTACCTCCTAGAGCGAAGCAGAAATGATATTAAAATTAAATGATAGTATGATGAAAAGTCACAAGAGCTACCTGTCATAAAATAAGAATAGCTCACATCTCTTCACTATTTTTAATGTTTAGCAAGCTGGGGGTGTGCAGGGATTAAAGAACATGAGAGTTCTGACCTACCTGTACAGAAAAGGAGCAAAGCCACAGAGCCAAGAAGTTCAATGAATATTATTTCCTGAGGACGCAGTTATAAGCCACAAGAATTTAAACCTCCTTAAACCTGGGACTATTCTAGGAGCTTGGGAGGAGAGGGGTGTCTGGAAGTTTTCATGTCAAGACTTTTTCAGAAATGAAAATACCAGATCTTTTTTGCTTTTCTGACACTGTTTAAAGAAAAGAATTCCCTAGCGATGCCACACAATTACCCTATCCAATTGGTAGGGACATGTCTTTAGTGAAGCATGCCAGACTAGAGGAATGTGGGATCTGATGGGAATGAAGAAAGTCTCCCTGGGGAAGATGGTATCTGTGCTCTAATTCTTTAAAAATGCATTGGTGTTAGCTCGGTGAGAAAGAGAAGATAGTAAAAGGAACTACCTCACTGAGGCCTAGAGCGTGAGACAGCAGGGTGCATTTGGAGTTCTGTAACATGTCATGGAAGGCTGACTGGCTTAAGACCTTTCTGTATTGGGCTGAGGATCTAAGATGCTATTCTTTAGGATCATGGCAATCAGAATCTTAGAGTTAAAACAACCTTCTAAGACTAAGAGTAATTTTTAGGGCATCCATATAAGAGTAGCGGTATCCTAAACTTCTAATTTAAAATATTTGAAATGACAATAGAAATTCAGGAATTTTCTTAAGTATAGTTTGCATTTTGCTTTTTAAAACTCGAACATTTGAATAATACCTGGAAATGCAAGGTGTTAACAGGTTTTAAACAGAGGAATAGCGTGATGAGATAAATCATAGGAGGAGTGACATGATCAGAGAAGCTCTGTTCTTCCTTGTCATTAAAGCTTTTCTGTGTGATTCCCCTCAGGAGAATTTGCATTTAAATGGGAGGGACTTAAAATTAAAAGGGAGAACACTTAAATGATGGGCAATGCTTAACAACATGGAATAAACTGAAAACGGTAGTTGAAAAATTGATCACGACTGCTTTGCTGGTTCTTGAAATCCCACTAAAGAGTAAAACAATGCACAGTAGTTGCGAGAATCTTATGTAGGGTGAAAGACTGTTCTGTGTCTGTAAATCTTTACTTGTTACCTGATGCATCAGGAATAGGGCCATGTTGACCATAGAGGGATGACCAGATTTCAGAAAATAAGATTGTAATACTTCTTGAATGGAAACCCTCAGAAACTCATCCCAGATATATATATATATATATATATATATATATATATATATATACACACACACATACATATCTATATACATAGATATATAGATTTTTTTTGAGCAGTCTTCAGGCTCAGCATATAGCCCAATGTGGGGTTTGAACTCTCAACTCTGAGATCAAGACCTTAGCTGAGATCAGGGGTCGGATGCTCAACCAACTAAGCCACTCAGGCACTCCTCATCCAAGATAATTAAAGAGGAGAGTAAGTGGCATTGAAATGATTTGGGGCCATTGCATCTACGTTAAATATAGTTAGGCTCCACAGGAACTTGGAATGAGATCTAAGAAACTGTCGCAGACCTGGACAGATATTCTCTTCAAATTTCTCTCCTGATCCTTCTCTCTCCCCCTCCCCGACATTTTTCATTATTATTTCTCCCTGCAAATCTGCTTCCATTTATGTTTCTTTCTATACCCAAACTTTCCCCTATCTCCTAGTCCCAACCCCACTAGTTGGATAATTTCAGCCCGTTACCTAAACTATCTGAGCACCAAATCTAAGGTCATAGAATTGAGCTGCTTACGATGGCATCAGGATTTCAGCTCTTTCACCACTGCAAGGGGTAAAGGAATGGCTATACTCACTGATTATTGCAGGATCCAAATGATATAATGTGTTTGGTTCTAACAGTGAACAGCCACATCAATAAGTTGCTGTTCCAATCAAAGGAAAGTAGTCAACAGAGCGTAGGAGTCTAGGGTACCTTGTTGCTCCCTTTATGAGTTTTGCTGTCAGGCTATATTGATGTTTATTAGGATAAGGATCATCCTAATTGATCAAGAGCTCACCTAGTGAACAAAAAAGCCTATCTTTTTTTTTAAGAGTTTATTTATTTATTCATGAGAGACACACAGAGAGAGGAAGAGTCACAGGCAGAGGGAGAAGCAGGCTCCCTGCGGGAGCCCAATGCAGGACTCCATCTCAGGACCCTGGGGCCACACCCTGGGCAGAAGGCAGATGCTCAACCACTGAACCACCCAGGTGCCCCTCCCCCCAAAAGCCTGTCTTAAGGAATAGTTTCATATCAAGCATGTTCGAGAGTCAAGAAGGATTCACAGAGGTTGTTATACAGATATATATTTAATACAATATAGGTGATCGTGGTTACATGATACATGTTTGGTGCATTATTTATCAAGAAGTATAAGTCACATAGTACACAACATACTGACTACAAAATCAGAAGATAAACAATTGTTTCTAAATGAAAAACTTATGGGATAAATGCTGACAGATGGATTTTCAGCCTTTCATTTCTTCTCCTGTCTCTGGGACGTGTCTCCCAAAGATGCGAGTTCTGGCATTTAAAAAAAATTTTTGGTCTTCCCAAATCCTGCTACTGTACGACTTATAAGGAACTTTTAGAAGAAATGATCCGGATTATTTCCCTCCATTGGAAAACTTCTCAGCATTTCCCCCTGTTTTGCCTACAACTTAGCTTACACATTTTCTTAGGAAGTTAAATGCTCTTAATGTATCCATTGTTACATAATTGTGATTAGACTCAGTTATCTTAAATGTTTCCTCTTGCAGGGGGGAAGAAAGGAAGGGGGTAGAGGTGTGAGGTTGGGAGGGAAAGTACCTCAGGTGAGAAAACAAGTAACTTGCAAGAGGCTTCTTAAACTGGATTTGAATAAGTTTGATGTGTAGCTTCTCTACTAGAAAAATAAGATAAGAAGATTATTATTAAACTGTGAGGTGAGGATAACATTCCCAAGACTTTCTCCCCCTTCACTCTCTCCTCTGAGTTTCCATTCAAAGCTGCAAATGTCTCCTCAGTTGGAAGAGTTGATCTTTTCAGTTCCATGAGGGTTCACTGATACTGGGGAAAGCCTTTCCTTGACTATCCATTGCTCTGGTCGCCACATGCCCTATTTGGGTGAAAGTATGTTTAACACAGGTGGCAGTTGCTAAATTGTTAACTGAAGAGCCTCCTCCCAAACAAGTGTTACCTACATACTCATCCAGTAGAATGGAGACCAGAAAACCTCAGAGGTCTAATGACAAGTCAGTCAGGATAGACCGAGATGCGTGAAGACCTCACGTCCAGAACCTACATAGAGTTCCCTGGCTCTTGGGTTTAGACGTTTGGGTGTTAGAAACTCAGTTCTCCATTCTCTTCTTGCCCGCACAAGTGAGCCAAGTGGGGGAAAGCAGATCTCTACATCTATTCTTTCTTCTAATCAAGACTCTCTAGGATTTGAAATGAAGTTTCTCATCTAGCTGCGTTGTGATCAAGGCGTGTCTTGTTTGCAAACCATAGTGATGACAGCGAGAAGCGGTTTGATTTTCAGCTAAAGGGAGCTGTTCTTAAATGTTTCCTAATAAATGGATTAACTTCAGAGGTCTGGGCACTCCCTTCTTCACCACTACCCTTCCCTCCTCTCTTCCCTTTTACCTCCTGAGCCTTTATCTCCCAAACTTGCTAAAGTCCCAGGAAATAGGGAGAATGGGCTGCTATGACACAGATAGCCTTTTAAATAATGTTCATGATCAAATCTGTGATCGAGATAGATAATTTGACAAAGCCTTGGCAGGGGATGCTTACGAGTGTATCCACTGATTTGCTGATAGTCAGTTTTTACTGAAACTTCTGAACAGCTCTTATTCTTTGGGAGGCAGTTAATAACCCCATCCCACTAGAATGAAGTCTGGAGAGAGAACCCACCAATCAGGCAAATCCATGGATTTGTAGAGGGTAGAAATAAAAGCAATTTCTTTCACCAAGTTTTTCTCATTATGCACTAAAAACTGAAATCTACTGATAGTATAATTTATACAATAGAGAATTGGAGTTCACGGGGCACAGGGAGCAAAATGTTTCTATACATTGGATGCTACTGATGTGAAATCAAAGGGACTGAAATGCCTCAGTTTTCCATCTCAGAAGGTCTGTCTGGGAGAAGGATAGAGAGAGAGAGAGAGAGAGAGAGAGAGAGTGTGTTGTTCATGTGAGCAAGCACTGCTTTAGTAGATAAACAGAGCTCCTTAATTTCCTCTAGAATCAACAATCTACCTCTTTACTCTGGTCCAATTTGGATCCTAATCTGACGCCAACCCCAAACTGTATCAAACCCAGGCAGAAAATTTTAGGTCGTGGGCCATTCCCTGGCCTAATCTAGGTTTCTTTCAAGAGTGAGAAGCCTTTACTTCTCTTTCCATTGACCACAGTCTGGCTCTGCTACCTCTCTACATCCCAGATCACTTGCAACTGTAGTTCGTCGTCGTCCTCCACAAGGGAGGAAAATGAAAGCACCACAGGACTCTTGCATTAAGTTTCTTGCTTTCCCAGCAATTTACTCTAGAGAAAGTGGGGAGGGAGGTGGGAAGGGAGAGGGAGTGGTAAAGAGATGTTACACATTTCTTTATTTCCTGGAAAGATGATCCCAGTTTTTCTAATTTCCCAGAATTAAAAGAATGTTACTTTCTTTTTGTTACCATGGAAACTTCTAGTAACACTGGTGTGTGTGTGTGTGTGTGTGTGTGTGTGTGTGTGTGTGTTTTCCTTTTCCTAAGTTTAAGAACACTTTAAAAAGATTTGAAAAAACTTTTTAAGGGCAGTTTTCATATGTTTGCTTTCTCATTTTGGGTTGTGATACTTGTATTCCTTTTAATTTTATCAATTCATGCGTTTGAATAGTTTCTGATGTGTGTGCATATTACTTTAAATTTAAAATCACATATACAGATACATAAATATATATTATACGCCATCGTTTGGCTGGAAAGCATTCATTCTTTTTTTTTTTTTTCCTTCACTGCACTGCCCTTGTCGTGGTGCTTTTCTGCCTTTTGCCTCCTGAGTTCAGCCTATGAAAAGGGGAAGGCCCTCCTTAGCCTCCACTGACAAGTCCTACCCACTGCCATAGGGTGTGCAATCAGTTCATGAATACAGTTGATCTGGGTCTGTGTGACGTCAACCATCTGGGTGAGCTCTGTAACATCTAACAAATTCTCTGAGCATTTTCAAACATTTGACTCTTTCAGACAATGTGAATGAAAGATTTTGAATTTTCAATTAAATTAACATTTTGCTTGAAAATGTTTTCACGTTCAAGAACAATAACTCACCTAGATGCTTGGGTTCTTAGCGTTTCTAGCTTCATGAGAAAGTAAAGGGCTGGAGATTTTATACTGATTTAGGCCATGGAAACAGATGCTGGGCAAGATGGTGTCAGGAAGTTTTGCTCTGAGTTGCGTGTCACTCCTACACAAATGCACGTGGTGAGGACTTCTCAGTGCTCTCAGTGTTGACCTGGCCTAGCTGTCAACTGCTTAATGACAAATTTCTCTGAAGTGAGCAATATTTACAACTATGAATGGACTCTTACCACACTGGCAACTGTTGGCAGTGGACTCACTCACTCCAACCCACTCTCCAAATGTGAAATAGCGAGTATTCAGAAGGGCAGCCTATCTTTCAAAATAGCAAACCTGGAGATGAGCCAACCAACACAACCAGTTTTTGCCTGAAGAATACAGTAACATGGTTGCTTCGCTTTCAATATTGTTAGGAAACCACTGAATACATGAGCCATGAACATGGAAAACGAGGAGTGTGTGGAGGAAAAAGGAATATACAAGGAGGAAATACAAGACTAAACAATGCAATCTTCTCCTTAAATGTTTCATAATTTTATTAATCCTTTCATAAATTCTTTCCAAATTAACTCAATAACCTCATCTTGTTTAGCCTCGTATGCGTTTAGCTTGATCGCCTTACAACTAAATTGTGTAAATCACTACATAATCAAGTCTCCTAAAGATAAGAAAAAAAAATCTAGCAAGACTTATGATAATGAAAGATAGAATTAAAAGTTAAAAACTACTAAAAAAAAAATACCACGGCTTATCAGTCAGCTGCGTGCGAGTCACGTTAGGATATAAATGTGCACCTTGAGGGTAAGTATAATCCACTAATACAGGGAGCAAAATAGGGAGGCAAGATGGGGTTGCTAAAAAAAAAAAATCATATCATTTTGCAAAATGCAGGGTCCTTTGAAACTCTGTCTCACTTAGAAAACCTCTACATGTAGTCAAATTAACTTTTCTAAAGATAATTTGGTATTTTAAAGGTAATCATCATTTCCTAAACAAAGGACAGATGGCATCATAGGGTAATTAACCATTTTAGGCTTGACAAAATTTTTCCATTTTAGTGTATAGCTCTCCTGATATTGAGGTAAGAGACACTGTGGTGGACAGCATCTGTTTTATTTTACATGATTGGAGTTGAAAATTCTGGAATTTCATACTCACATGGACTTAAAATAATTTGGAAATGGAAACATTGGGACTACATGCTAGAGGCATATATACATTTATGAAATACTCCACTGTCGGGTCATTGATTTAATACAGAATTTGGTAAACTGGGTGGGGGGGTATGAGAGAGGTAAAAGGAAAGAATCAATACGGATTGTGTTCAGATTGATGTTGTATAAACACAACGTATTCATGGTTATACCTCTTGTTAGTGATCTCCAGCCAACACAAAGATGCTCTAAATGGAAGACTGATGTTTTAAATAATGTATGTGCTTTAAACAAATCAAATAGTGGCTGCCTCATAAAATTCATTTCACCTTTTACTAACCAAGGTCAGAAATGGAGGGGTCATTGCCTCTGGGTCAGAATTACAACAGCAAATGAGATCAGTTAATCTCACGTGAAATTGGTCTTTCTACATCTACATTCTTTTCAGATCAGTTTAGGTGGAGATTCATTACCTAAACCATATGGACCCACTTTCAATGATACCATATTCTTGTCTTATACTTCCTTGCCTTCAGCACAGTTTTTCTGTGATTCTGATTAGCTTTGAAAAGAACACACTGAGGAGAACTTAATTAAGGATCAGACAGGAAGAAGAAACTGGGAAAGGAAGACATTCAGACAATAAACATCCAAAACAAAGTGCACAAAAAGAGTAAGCAACACTCCCTGGGATTTTCCTTGTTTGGGGATCTTTGAAAGAAGCTGTTATGGGAAGATACGCAGGTTGCTAGAAAATGCAGGGTTATTAAGGAGGAAAAACTCACAGGGTGATTCTCATAGCTCAACTGAATTACTACTTGATTAATTCCTGATAAAACTCAGAGCGCACAAAGCGAGGCAGTGAATCCTTTTCCATCAGGGCATAGATTCTCTTCTGGGCCACATCAAAGCTGCTCAGGGAAGGTTCCACCAGGCTCTTCATGGTGATGTCCTTTGTGAAGTGATCGATATTCACCTGTGGGCCAGGAAATAGGGTCTTGAGTCAGCTCAGGTTGCAGGATTTGATGAGGGGTGGGGAGGGGAGTGGAATTTGTCACCAATAAAACACTTGAGGGGCAGAGGGTCATAAAAAGTAAGAAACATCATTTCTGTTTCATGGGCAATGGGGTAAGGCAAGTGAAGTTCCAATACATGCACGAGTCACATTAGGATCCAATCAGTGTTAGACACCTGCCAGGTGTCAGACCCTCTCCTGGCAGCTAATACGTGCATATGGCACCTAATCCTCACGACGGCCCTATGAATATATATATATCAAGCTTCAGTGGCTTTCTCAAGGCCACAGACCTAAGATGTGTATTTGCATCAAAGGCTCAGAATTTGGATCCTGGTGTCCCAATGCCTAGTCCCTCATCCTTCCTTCCCCAGCGTTTGGTTTCCTGCCTGAGGGAGAGAGTGAAGAGGGGGAAAGGAGTCCTGCCTGGGACTCAAGACCTCGTGCATGGTTCTAGAAGAGGTAGGAAACTTGGTCTTTCCTGAAACAAACCATGAAACAGTGCTTTTGACAGAAGACCAATAAGAATAGCAGCTCATGTTTATTGAGTGCTTCATCTGTGCAGGCTCCTTGCTGGGGACGTTACTTTTACAGGCTCTGTGCTGGTGAACGCATCTAACCTCACAGCTCTGAGGCAGATACTGACCTCTACATCTTGCAACCAAGGAGCAGAATGTTAAGTGATTTGCTCAAGGTCATAAGTGGTAGAGAGAAGTTTCAGAAACCTGGCAATGTAGCTTTTAACCAGCAGGCCGCAGTGTTGGAAGGCACTGTGACTTTTATGCCCTGAGTGCAGTGCTGACACATGGCACGCGTCTCGGAAACGTCATTCATATTAGAGTCCATGTGAATGGTCCCCCCTGGAGTTGTGCACTCTACAGCCTGCACAGGCGTGCCTGAGTTTGATTTGAGAGAGATCCCCGTTTTATCATCTCATATATGCTTTAAGGACTCTTAAGTTCTCTGTCCATAAAAGAGAAGGGAACAGAATCCAAATCAGCCTGTGGTTCTGAATTGGAACACTGGAAAATGTCTCCGGTCTCTCCTGAGCTGCTAGACATCCTTGGTATGGAGAAAAGCTATCTGAGCTCAGAGGACGTTGGTGTGGCTGGAGGCAGAATCAAGGACTAAAGCTTGACTGGGGAGTCCCAGGCCAGAATGGTCTGGACAGGGGGCATGAGCTGTGCTCCAAGGTCCAGGATGGAGGAGTTGAGATGGTGGTGAGAAGGGCTGGAGTGCTTTCCGCAGGTGTGGTGGAAGAGGATACAGAGCAGCCTCAGAGCCAATGTCCAGGACTGGCCTCTGCATGTGGAGACTCTGAGCCCAGTGAGGTCAACTTACATGCCCACTAACGCTCCGGAGGGACAGGCCATACTGTGTATTTCTCTGTTCCCAATCTGCTACTCTTCTTGCTACACTAAATCAATGCTTTGTCCTTCTCTAACACTGAGTATATGCTGAGCTAGGAAGGCAATTCTACTCAGAACGGTTGAGTATCAAAGAAGTATGAGGCTCTTTCCTAACCTTCATGTTTAAAATAAGGGATGTCTTGGGGGCACCAGGGTGGCTCAGTTGGTTGAGCGTCCGACTCTTGGTTTCGGCTCAGGTCGTGATCTCAGGGTCATGAGAAAGAGTCCTGCGTCGGGCCCCACACTCAGTGGGGAGCCTGGTTGCAGTTCTCTCTCCCTCTCCCTCTGCCCCTCCCCTTGCTCTCTCTTTCTCTCTCTCTCAAACAAGTCTTTAAAAAAAATAAAAGAAGGAATGTCTTTACCACTCTCTAACACATTGTATCCAGCAACTAATAACTGCTATTTGTCTATTACTTTTATATGCATAGGCCTCCTCTAATGAATCATTCTGATAAATATTCATCTGTTGACTTAGCCAGGAAAGCATTATTGATGAATTTTAGATATGGTTAAATGACAATTTGCAGCGTACGAATTATCTGCACTTTTGAACAATGCGTGGCCATTTCTCTTTTCAAAATTTTAGCTCCAATTCTTACTACTGTATTTTCTCCACCAGTTCCTGCTGAGAAAGGCTGAGGTGACTATTCGGAGAAAGAAACTTTAGATTGCTACTTGCCTGCACAAGTGTGTTATATGGCTCAATCCGCTGCGCATCAATGTAAACTGGTAAATTTTAGGTCAACATACAAGACCTGGAGAATTTTTAGAGTCATAACAGCTGCAGTTTTAAACATGCTCTAGGTACACACACATATATGCACGTGAGATGTTTACGGCGAAGGGGACTGAGGATGGGAGAACTTTAATCAGGGACCCATCTGAGGTCACACATGGAGGAAGGCCCAGGATTAGGATGTCCACATCCATTCACCTCACAGACATTTGCTGACTGCTTACTATGCGCCAGGAGCAAGGTTCCCATTCTCTCCGATGCCCAGCTCAGAAAACAGTGGCCAAACTTAACCCACCTTCCCATCAAGACCTACCTCTTTGGGAGCCTCTGTTTGGATGAATTCTTCATAAATTTTCTTTGCCTTCTCAACCATCTTGGTAGGGGACTTGATCTTCTTGTAGTCCTCACAGGCAAGCCAAAACTCAAGGTTTTCCTCACTGAACTCAGACTTCAGGAAACTTTTGAAGCTGGCAAGTCCATCTAGTGAGGGAGAAGGTCGGTTGGATGGATAAATACATATGCACTACCTGTATACATACATGCATTATAAATTCATCAAAAATATATTACATATTTATCATAAACGTGCTTGCTAGTTTACTAACACTATATCCTACTTTATAGCCTAGGTTCATTTACTGGGTATTTCTGTCACGTAAGAACCTTACAAGCGTTAACTCATTTACTCACATTATGGACCTGAGGTGGGTGCTATTAATGTCCTCTTTTACGAAGAGTTAGAAGTCAGTAACTTGCTCTTAATGAACCAGCTGCTGAGTGACAGAGCCGAGATTCAAATCCAGACAGCCTATATTTGGTGATAAGGGTTATCTGTATACAGCATCAGGGAATACTACAAACACTAATACCATTTTAGATACTTATCAATTACCAAAAAGGAAAAAAAAATATTTGCAACTTGGTTTGGTCATGTAATACCACTGTTGATCATCATGTGCAAACTACTTATGATCCTTTTTTTTTTTTTATTTTCCTACAGATGATTTGTGAGCAGGTGTTCTGTTCCAGGCATTATGATAAGTCCCTATGGTAAGTAAAGTCATCATGGTTCCTGCCCTAATGGAGTTTGTAGATTCTGGGTGAAGTAGAAAGAAAATGAAGAGACACAAATACCATTGACAAGACAAAGGAAAAACCATATGAAAGATGGCCACAGGGTAACAGAAGGGTCTTAACTTCGTTTGAAGTGTAGAGGAGGCTCCATGAGAAAGGGACATTCAGTTTGAGACCTGAGGATGGGTGAGAAGGGATCCAATGAAGTTACCACATGCTGAGTCATCCCTATGCCTATCAATCATAAATTGGTTTTTAAAACATATTCAATTTAATATAATTACAATGATTGTGATTGTGTTTTCAGTGTGCTGTTGCTCATGTAGAATAGACTTTAGATTATTTTAAAATATGTTTACATGGGGTGCCTGGGTGGCTCAATTGGTTAAGCATCTGCCTTCAGCTCAGGTCATGATCCTGGGGTCCTGGGGTCAAGCCCCACGTTGGGCTCCCTGCTCAGTGAGGAGTCTGCTTCTGCCTCTTCCTCTGCCTCTCCCCCAGCTTGTTTTCCCTCTATCCCTGCTCATATATATATTTTTTCTTTTTTCTATATTTCTAGCACCATTTGTTATAATTTAGTGACACAGGAGTCAGCATATATGATGAAAGAAGGCCTAGATCTCTCTGTCATGGGTCAAGTTTTCATTGTTTCTTAAACAAGAGGTGTCAGATAGTCTCTGTTGAAATGGAAAGATTCCCAGGCATTTTCTAGCTGCTGGGAAATGATAGCAAAAATGAAGTCTTATGAGCGCCCACGCAAGACTGTAGAGGAAGCTATAACTTCACAGAATAAGCTTGTGGCAAATTTACTCTCATCTGGCCCATCTCCCCACAACCTATCAGGCACTCTGAATCACCCATTCCACATCTAAAGGTAGAGATAAAACCCCAGTCCTCCCAAGCATTGTTTTTTATGACCTGAGGACACACACTTGGACTCCAGAACAGTGTTAACATTTACCAGGCATCTTGAGGGTGAGATTGGAAAATAACTTTCCAGTGAAGTAAGTCCATTTCCTGGGTACTGGCTTTATCATTCTCATTGAATTCTACAGTATGATTTCAAGGCTTTTTAAAAATGCATACACTTTGAACGGAGACTCATAAAATGGCTTTATACTCTATTAGTCTAGGAGATGCTTCAAGCATCTCTTTCTCTCAACTGGCTTTTGAGAATTCTCTGGATGGTCCCTTAGTAGGATCCTCAAGACAGTCTCCAGATACCTTCTCTCTTTAGCCTCTGAGTGTCTATTCCTCAACACTCTCTGTTCAATTCCCATAATCCCTGAGGAAGTCCTCTTGGGTTAGAGCCAAATAGACTCCAGGAGGAATGTCTCTATTCTGCAAAGAATACACATGTCTTCTATGGCCCACACCACTGCCATCCCACTCTACACCCCAGTGGAGCTTCCAGTGTGCATCCCTGTAAATCGCCACATTCTTCCCAGCTGAGCCTGCACAGAGCCTCAGAGTACTTCTCAATATACCTCTTCAGGTGTCCACTACCTACGAAGCAGAGGAAGCCCGCTTGATCTCTGGTCTTGTGGCAGCAGTCTGGCTTGTGAGCCACATTATAGTCCCAGAGCTGGCCCTAATGAATGGTGTCACTTTTGACATCCGAGCAAAATAGCGAAGCAGCCCTCCCAAAGAAGAAAATGAAGCCACTTATATTTTCCCTGGAAAATAAAAAGAATGTCAGATAAAGCCAAGTCAGTTTGGTGTAATAAAAATTTTGAAAACAAGATTAGAATAAATTTCTTGTCCTAGAGGAAAAATAGTGAAATTTAATGAACAGATACCTGATAGGTGCCACTGCATAGCTTACTGGTTCAGAGCATGGGCTCTGGAGTCCAGGCTGCGTGGGTGGATGCTAGCACACCACATTACTACAGTGGCTAGGGCAAGTTACCCACCCTCTGTGAGCCTCTGCTGCCTCATCTGCTGAATGGATATAATCATAAAACCCACTCGATAAGGTTGTTGTAAGGATTCAGTAATCCATGGAAAGCTCCTACCAGGTGTTGAACAGGATAGCTCACTCAGTAAGTATTGGCTTTTATCATTATTATTCATGCCCAATTTAAAATTGATCTTTATCACTATCTAAAACCCAACTCAAGTGTTGCCTCATATGGGAGGTATACCACCATCCACTTGCTCTTGAAAATTTTTATTATGATGAGGGAAGAGCTCTCTTTGTTCTTTTGTTGTGACTGTCGCTTACATAATTGTCTTCTCCAGGAGACTGTCAATTCGTTGAGTTCAAGGTTTGAGTTTCATTGGTTTTTGCCTCTCTTTCACATCCACTTCCTATCTAAATCTGTGCCCAATACTTTTTTTTTTTTTTTAGAAAGAGAGAGCGAGTGAGAGTGGGAGGATGGGGTAAAGGGCAGGGGAGAGAGAGAATCTCAACCAGGCTCTGCACTGAGCACAGAGCCCAACACAGGACTCAATCATATGACCCTGAGATCGTGACCTGAGCTGAAAGCAAGAGTCGTCCACTTAACCATCTGAGCCACGCAGATGCCCCTGTACTTAACATTTCATAGATTTGTGCTGAACTATATAAGACCCATTAAGGGAAGCATTTGCTCCCAAGTCACAGAACTGAAGAACACAAACTTAGAAGAAAAATAAATTTTCTGCTACTACTCTAATGTTTTATTTCATAATCAAGTTACCTAACCTCAATTTGCTTTTCTGAAAAATAGAGAATGTTATGGTACCCAAGTCCTCAATGTATTACACACATTAAATAAACCAATATATACAAAGTTCTTTGGACAGTGCCTAGTATGTGGTGAATAATACATGGAAGCTCTTGTTTATTATTCTTGATATCATTATCATTATTGCTTTAAAGAAATTTGTGGCTGCCAGTGAGTAAGATGAAGACATAGAACAGCTAGAAAAAAAGGAGATAATATTGGAAACCAAAGAGTGAGAAACAGAAGGTGAATACAAAGACAGGAGAGAGAGAGAGAGAGAGAGAGAGGAGAGAGAGCTAGATCCAGGCTACTCTATTCCTCATGGAAGAGTCCAAATCTCAAGGGTGTCTCAGGAAATGTTCTGACTTTCTGAAGCTCCTGGGGAAAAAAATAATTCACATAAAAACTTTGCTGCTATTAGATAGTGTTTCATTCCTCCTCTGCTCTTAAAGACAGTCACGGGGAGAAATTTCATATTTAAGCTCCCATATGCAATCTATTTTTGTGTTTAATGAACAATACACTGGTTATTTGTCCCATGGACCTGATAAATACAGATGGTGTCACCTACAGAGTTGAACACAAAATGTGTAAGAAATTGGCATACTTTCAAAACACAGTCAAATACATTGGAGGATTAAAACTTATTTTTTAAATGAGGAAAGGTAAGAGAAACCTTGTTAGCTGGAAAAGATTGAATAGCGCCTTAATTGTCTTATTTTTAAGAGGTTAAGTACCAATTGATTTAATTTCCACTCAAGAAAAACGTGGTTAAATTCAGGAATGCTTGGGAACTATATCAATTGTGAGTCAATACCTTACATTAGTGGAACAGAATGACAAATACTCTTTGTAAGTCAACAAAGGTGCTATACTCCTCAAGGTTAAATGGTTTAGTTTATCCAATCAATCATGCAAGAGGAGATTGTGGAGTTTCAAATGCATAGATTTCTCAAATGTACCTTTCTTCGTTACCTATTTTGCATCAATCACAGGTAATGCGAGATATTTCTGGTCTTGGATCATTAGTTTTAACAGATTCAAATAAAAACATCTCATGAGAACTGAGTTGCTCAAGTTTGGCTTACATTTATTCATGAGGCATAATAGTTGGCATCTGGAAGAATGGGTCAAATATTGTTTCTTCAGGTCAGTGGTGCCAGGGTAGAATTATTGAGTGTGCCAGTCATTCCATTAGTCCTTCTCCGGGGATAGCTAGCCAGAGAGGGAAGCAGAGAGCGAAGACAACATGGCAAGAGAGAGGCACAGAGCACGAAGGGGAGTCAAGAGTGAAGCAGGGGCAGAAGGGGAGATGGGAAATAAAGAGGAAGAGAGAGACAGAAGGATACTAAGAGTTTAGGACTAGACTTAGAGAGAGTCTGTCTTATTTACTAATGGCAGGCCCTGCCCTAGGACGTGGCTCTCCTTTGTTTCAGGAGGTCTGTCTTTTCATACCAGAACCCCTCTTTTTCACTTAAGCTAGTTTGAGTATAGAGAGATACCCTTTCAAAGGAAGAATTTTGACCTGAGTGATTATCAAATGCTTTCCCACATATCATTTGGAGATATCAATCGCCCAAGTCTTAAAAATGTTAGTTACCTAGGAGGATAATTATGTAGAATTGAAGATTATATGGACACACACTCTCTCTCTCTCTCTAAAATAAATAAATGAATCTTTAAAAATGAATATATGGACATACACATGTGTACACAGATACACACTATGTAACACATATATATGCATATGTAATTTTAAATATATATAATTCAGAGAAATGTGAATGCTATATATAGATATATATATACACACACACACACACATGAATATATATTTTCTGCACTGAGAAGTAGAAAACATTACTGTGAGAATCTCAGGCATCAAGCTCACAACATGGGCATCATCTGTTTGCAACCTGGAAGACTCCAGTTCCTCAACAAATCCTAAAGTGGTAATAACTGCCTCTGGCTTAACTTCTACCCTTATCTTTCTTATACCAATAGCTCCCTGTCCCCTAAACGCCTGAAACTTATAAATGTGTGGCCCAACGGATTAGCATGACTGAAAAGGGTTGCATATGGGCACATAAATATATATCCTTCTCCTTAATGGTTTTGCAAACATGAAAATAGTTCTGCTAATTCTCAGGGTTCTTGACCACAGCAATAAATACCTGCACCCAGGATACTTAGCCCTCACAATATATCAATATATCATCTGTCAGGTTGCAACTGGCCCCAAAACTATTGTGTAAGGTAAGAAATAAAGTCAATTGATAAACATAGAAACATAAAAAATTTTCTCTTGGTCGACTTCATGCGATTTCTGGGTCCAGGAGGCAAATTGAGTTAATTCATTTACCCATTAAGTCAACACTTTATATGTGTCAGGGCAGGGTATTCTGTTTAGCACAAGAAATAAAAAGAGAATCAAAATTGGATATGATTAAGAAAGTTACAGAGTCGATGTTTGACTGTCCAAATACAAGATAATGATTTTATCTCAGGTAAACAGAAGTTTCCCTACCAAAAACAAGACATAAAAAAAAATTCATATACAATTAAATGTATATTCTTTGTTATTTACTCTGTGCCTATTGATCATGATGCTCCTGTGAGAAATATGTTTTAAATCTTCAATTTTGCAAAGCATCTAACATTTCATTTGCCATTCTTGCAGTAAAGGTGGAGAAATATGGGTAGGGTGTCTGAAATGGAATCATATTTTTAAGATGAACTATTCAACCATTTATCCTCCCCATAATTGTATACTTCTTATTGGGAAATTATTCAGATCCTGACTGTCACTGAGTTTATAATCTATCACAGGAGGGAGCCGCCAATGAAAAAGTACATGGAATAAGTATTAAGCAGGAGAAAAGAATTTCAGACAAGTTGCTGTGAAAGCTCAGAGGGAGATCATTCTGGATGGCTAAGGAAGACTAAGCATTTAGTATTTGGATTCACTTTTAGAAGAGAGGAAAAATTTCAATAGGTAGAGACATGAATACAAAGTATTCCAACCAAAGGGATTGCATGTAGAAGTTGCATCGGGAGGGGAGAGCACTTCAGTTGGACTACAGACCACCCGTCTGCTTATTGTGGAGACTGGTAAACCTTGGAAACTTGAACTTGATATCATAGACCTTGGGAATCAGCAAGAATTTGCATTAGGGGAAAAGCAAGGAGTCCCCAGGTGGGCAGGAGTTAGCTTGGAAACGATTCTTGCTGGCATTTTGGTGGTGTCTTGAGTGAAGACATAAAAGGCAAACACCAAGGAGGAAACAAGGCTGATGGAGAGAACACCCCACATTGGGCCACAAAAGCAGTTACGAGCAGCTTGAACAGGGACATAGTGCCCAACCTGTGATTCTTCACCCAGTGACCCACACGCCGCTCTAGCCAATCCTTGCCACGCCACCGTGAGGCTAAGCTGGAAAAGGGAGTATCTCTCTCTCACACTGATGAAAACCTGAAGAATCACACAGGTCAGGCTGCTTGCTCTGCTCACACGAGGAAGCAGGGCAGATGGGAAATTAACCTGCAGTCACCAGTCCTCAGGACGTTTTATTTCCACAATCTCTTACTGTGCAGTAGACCTTCCTCTTGTGAGCTGGATAACCACACTCCCTTGTCATCCTTCCTTTGTTTTTTTGTTTGTTTGTTTGTTTGTTTTTTAGGTTATATTTATTTATTCATGAGAGACACAGAGAGAAAGGCAGAGACACAGGCAGAGGGAGAAGCAGGCTCCCTGCAGGGAACCTGATATGGGACTCGATCCCAGGACCCCGGGATCACAACCTGAGGGGAAGGCAGGCACTCAACCGCTGAGCCACCCAGGCATCCTGCATCCTCCCCTTGTTAAGGCCACTTTGAAAAATTGAAGCCATGTCAAAACTGGAGAAGGACAAAGGCAATACAAGGGCGAGTTTTGGCCTCTGTCCCTTCCCTGACCTTTTCCAGAAGATAATTCCAACTTACAGTTGTTCTGCAGGAGCTTGTCCAGGGAGTCACGCCACTGCAGGGCCTCATCCAGTGAGGGTCTACATCAAGAATTAAAAAAAAAAAAAAAAAAAAAAAAAAAGGGCAACAGCCATGAGAAGGGAATTAGCCACATGCACTGACAATGTCTCAGACCTGCTTTTCTTAGAAACACTACAACCAATGACCCATCCTCAGGATGAGGGGGTTTGAGTTACTTTCTTTCCTGCAATCAGATTCGGTGGGCTGGGTTTGCTTTCACACGTCAATACTATGCATTTTCCTCTCCTTTTTTACAAACTTTTTAGGTCTATCGCTGTCTAAAAATATAATCTATTTGTCATGAAGCTGTGTCTTGACATTTTTGTATATCCTGTGACAGTATTGCCAACTGTGGTCTATTTTCCCCCGAATATGACTGAACGAAATCCAGTTGCCCCATTGTAGGGATTGAACTCAAATTCTCTGCCTCACCGGGGCTCCACGTTAGCCACCCAATTCAATCAGCAAAAGGCATTCGATTCTGCATCCACATCCCATTGCCATCATTAAGGCTGGTGGACGATGGAAGGTGGGATGCTGCCTCACGGTAGGAATGTGATCATGCTATGTCTACATTTTAAAAAATCTGGTTGCATTTTTCCTCCCCCAGTTCGGATAGGATAATGATTTTTAAAACGTTCTCTTTATGAGAAGAAAAGTGGTTATACTTCGTGAATAAGAAGGTTGCACATAAATTCTCTAGATGCTGACTCAGAGGAGGAAGGTAATAGCCAACACAAAAGCCCCCCTTAGGCTGTTTTTATTTTAACATTTATATATGCAGAAACCCTGCAGTTATAACAGCCAGTTCTTCTCTCACAGAAGAATTGTGTCAAGGCAGGCGGCCGTTGTCTGGGAAAAATGGCTGACTGTGCTCTCCTGGGGCTCACCTGCTCTCACTCTTGGCATTGTGATGTGAGTTCCTCCTGTCAAGTGAAAAGAAGCTAACAAGGTGTGTATTAGAATATTAAGGCCAATGAAGGTGTTTTCCTTAAATTGGAATTTCCTTAGCACTTCACTTTTTTTTTTTTTTATTCTACTGTTCAGACAGTCCAGGAACATTCCTGCTTCTATCTTTTTTAAAAATATATATATCTTGGAGTTTTAAGCTTTCAGATTAGCAGCTGAGGTTGATAAGATAATTACTAATTCCACTTTTCATTGTGCTGTCCAGGCTTGGATACAGCTTCACTTTATTTATGTAAAGAGTCCAAGGTGGCAGTAGATTTTTTGGCTAAAGTGCTGTGAATGTTGCCTTCACTTCTATGTTCTTCAGTGCAGAATATGTACAGATTTTGAGCCTTAATTATTTGATTTTCCATAAGGCTTTATGTTTTTACTATTTGAAGACTAAACATGCCAAAAGTGAGGGTAACAAACCCGGTGAAATAATCTCACGTGGTTTCTATTTCCCTAGCTAGAAACACGGGTGCCGTTGATCAAGAGCTCCACACTAATTCCTCGGAAATTTATTTTTATTTATTTATTTATTTATTTATTTATTTATTTATTTATTTATTTATTTATTTGGAAATTTATTTTTAATAAGTGAACTAACTACTTCCCTCCCCCTGTGTTCTTCTGGTTAGAGAGATGACATGAAGAAGGGATCACAAGTACATCCCTATATTTTTTGCCTCATTTTATGTCTAACCAGAAAGGGACCTGTTTTTTAGAGGTCATTAAGTCCTTTTTGGCTCTCCTTTATTACCTCATACGGACAATTCTTCCTATGTATACATTATTTCATACCTACATTCTTAGTAGTAAGGCTTACACATCTTAATTTCTTCACTACACCGGTTTCAATGTTCTGCATATAATAGACACCCACCAAGGCTCTATTGATTGTTGACAGAAATAGCAGGACATTAAATAATTGGACAAAAGAAACAGAAAGGGGAAGGCCTGGCTCACTCACTGAATCTCTTTCTGATTTTCTAAAGACTCTCATAAAAAGGAAATCACCTTCCTTCCCCCTCTTTTCCTCTGGTTGGTGGAGAGGACCACAGGAAGAAGAAATGGCATAAGCAGGTGCACCAAGCTTAAGCACGCTACCAGATCCAATTTGTCCCAAATGGTCTTGTTAGAACCAGACTAATGATTAATAGCAGCAGTACATCACAGCCAAGATTAAATTCCTGAAAAGGACGTATGCAGAGCCCGCCTGGGGGTTAAATTAGTCCAAATTGATTCAAGGACACAGATGAGCGGGACGCATGGCCCACAGCATAGAGCCCAGTGTTCTGATTACCAGCCTAGGAGGTAACAGAGGTTCATCCTGTCCTGATTCTCAGAATTTGCCAGCCCTCATTAAGTCTGACTTCTTTGGAAACAAGATAGATGCAGATCTAAATGGCCAGTAAGTGCCCTGGTTTGCAAGGTCATCACTGACCACAGAGAGTGGGCACTGAGTCTCCATGTGTGGGTGGGTGTAGGGGGAGGGGGAGGAAGTCAGTTCATATGAAAGGCAAAATAAACATTAGTAAAGATGATTAACTGTGTGTTTTATAATGCCCAGGGTAAATGCCAACTGGTCCAGGAAGTGACCATCTCGACTGGAAGTGTTCTCTCTCTTTACTCTACTCTTACCTATTTACTTGTTGAATGTCTTCCGTGGCAACAATGCACCCACTGCCTAAAGGTAGAGTTTGTCAGTCGTGGAGAATTTTTCCCATTGCGCCTGTCTGATGGTGCACCCCCTGCAGCATTAATTTGCCACAAGCATGCGCCCAATGCAAACATTAATGATGGTTCAATGTGCCCATAGTTAGTCTGCTTGATGAAAGCCATAAATAACCTGAAACTTAGAATTCGAAAGTGTTAGCCCCACAAACCATTATGACAACTGGTGGCAACACTGTCACTTCTTAGCTGTAACCATGGGGAAGTATTTTAACCTCTCTAAACACCAGTGGTTTCCTTTCCTTGTTTTTTGTTTTGTTGTGTTTTTAATCTACATGTTCCCTGGCACATGTTTAAACCCTTCTGGTAATGTTCTCACATGCTTTTCTTCTTGACAAGGAAAATGAAATCCCAGTTATTTATTGGCTCTTGTGTGCCGGCTCTGACCCCCCTTCTCTCCCCGCAGGGCAATATGGTCATGATTCGTCTCCAGTCCATTCATGGACATTTGTTAAGCCCTTGCTCCATGGCCAAAAGTGACCTGGGCGCCCAGGAGGGGATGCAGATGAAAACATCTGCCACTTTTTGTGGTCTGTCTGTGGGTCAAACATGGTACATAGAGCTGTAATCCTGGCAGTGAGGCTCGCTCAGCATTTTACCCGGGGAGAGTTTGGGGAGGGGAACCCTTGGTAACTGTTCTCATCGGTACACAGCTAGGTCCTGCTTCTATGTGGAGGTCATTTTAGGCTTATAAAAGTGGCAAAACACCACAAAATGTAGCTAAAGATTAGTCGCATAGGCAGGGGGAAAAGGAACATATGGAATATAAAATAAACTTATAGGAATATCTAGATCAGCTCCGGAGCGTTTCACAATCGATTATATGACAAGCCATGATGACAGTTATTGTAAACTAAATTTATGTGGTGTACTAATATGCTTATGATTCTTTATGAGGACCCAGCGCACCGCCTGGGGGGAATGGTCACATATGCAGAGGGTGGGTGAAAGTGAGAGTCCTTAGAGAGGAGAAGGCTGGGTTAGAAGTGAAGGGAGTTTTGAGGAGGCCAAGAGTTGAGCAGAGGCAAACGCTGGCAAAGGGTCAAAGGTGAGGCTTTAGAGAGGGTTCCTGTGAGTAGTAAGGTTTAATCTGGATAAGGAAGAGTGAAGAGAAGATACCAGAAGCAGCGGCTTTTGTGAACGAAGTTTTGAAACCAAGCAAGCATTGCGAAGAGTCACTCAGAATAGAGTCGAGAGGACGTTGAGCAAGGGGAGCACATCTCTGAGCTGACTCTTGTCATTTGCTTCTGGACCTCCTTCTAGAACACACCCTTCCACTTTGGACTGAGATAGAGACAGTGTAACACCTGTTGGCTGAACAGCCAGTTGTGCAGTAGGTAGTTAAAAATCGGCCAAGGTTGATCACAATTCTTTCAAAATGAGTTACATAACCTTGATCTGGCCTTTATAAGCCTGTACTTCATGCTGACAATTGGGAGCACATTTTTTATTTCCGTTGACCCTGAGTCTCCTAGACTGCCATCCCCACGACCCCAAGTAAATGCTTTGATTGTTTCATAGTCTCTTCTTGATTGACATGTTCCATTTCTAGAATTACCTGATGAAAGTAAGAGAAAGGGAGAAGAGTAGGAATGAGGGGCTGAGAGGGATTTTTTTCAGAGTGGAACATGGGCCCATAGGGAGAAGAGCAATTAAGAATACTAAAATGGTAACAGATGCTGCCTGTGGCTGGTAGGGATCTAGGCTACTCTTTTCTATTTTTTTTTTTTTTACTTCTTTTTTTCTAATAAGAAAAATAAAAACATTTAAAAATAGAAAATGCTTTTTTTGGGAGGGAGAGGGAAGGCTGGAAGGGCAGAGGGAGCAGGAGGGAGAGACTCTTAAGCAGGCTCCACACCCAGCACAGAGCCTGACATGGAGCCTGACACAGGGCTCGATCTCACGACCTGAGCCAAAAATAAGAGTTGGACACTTAACCAACTGAGCCACCCAGGCGCCCCAGAAAATACTTTCTTTTAAAAAAAGGGATAGCTTTTTTTAAAAGCTGAGGGGGTTAAAAATACCTTCAGTCTGGAGAAGGTTTATTTTCTTCTCTGAGAGAAGAACATGGGTACAAAAATACAAAGAAATCTTATGTGGGGAGAAGAGAAATTGATGGAGCTCATGCAGAACATAGTCTTTTCCTGTTAGTTAAAAGGCATGGAAAATTTGCCAAACCTGAGGAGGTAGAACTGGTTTAAGGGCTCAGAAGATGGTGGGAAAGGCTTGTCATGGTCACTGTGAGAAATGCAGCAGAGACACACAAATAGTCTCTAGGGATAGGAAGGATTTTTTTTTTTCCCCAAAACAATTCAAACTTCTGGAAGAAGAAAGGAGATAGAAGACAGGAGAAGAAAATCATCCAATAAATACCAACCCTAGGTTTCCTTCCAAAACTATTCTCCGAGTCCCTGTGAAGCTACATAGCTCCAGTGTCTTTGCGGAACATTAAAGCAGAAAATCAGAAAATGCATTTTTATATATTTTTTAAAGTGAATTCCTACAGATCCATAACCACCACACTGTTTTCTTCAAAATAGATTTTTTGATCTCTTGCTGCTGTGAAATGTGGTTCTTATTCTCCACTGGTGCCTAGCACCTGCCACTCCACACTGAATTAGCTTCGCCTTTCTAAATGCAAAAACTCAATTACGCCTCACTTCCGGTTTGAGATCCCTTTGAAGTAATAAGAGGAAAATGGAAACATCCACTTAGGCTGATGAAAAAAGATTTAAAAAGAAGAACTCGTCTTTTTATCTCTCAGCCACTCCAGCTCTATTAAGTTGAAGGTCATTCGGATGAAGAAAAGATGGGCCAGTTTATACATATGTCAAATTTGAAAAGAAATGGAGGTTAAAAGGGTTCCTGTGTTTCTGCGATCTCCTGGATGCTTTAGGATAGCAGAGTGAAGGAATTCAAATACATTTGGCTTTTCTCCTGCTCACTTTCCTTTCTTGATTTTCATGCCCATGAGAATGGTTGAAGGGACAGATGGAGGGTGTGTGTCTAGGCAAGGATTGGCTTCATGGCTGGTGGAACAATGGGAAGCAGCGTGCATGCTTGGAATAGTGTTACCAAGTCACAGCAGAGTCCGTGCAAATGGTGAGCCACACTCCCTGCCACACTAGCTTCAATCTATAGAATTATGGTTTCGCTCTATGCCTGCATCAGTGGAAGTGTGTAGGGGGAGGTGGGTGGAAAGGGAGAGAGAACTGAGGAAGTCCAGCCAGGAATACTAATTTATGGATTGGGGTTAAAATGATTAATATACATTTTAAATAGAATAGACTGGGCAAGAAATCATTCCTCGGTCAAGGAACCATCTTCTGTTCCTCTATCAGACGCTGAAGGAATCCTATTTTGGTGAAGAAGCTATTAGGCTTAAATTATCTGCCTTGGTCTTAGCATCTTCCTGAGGGAAATGTTTCCATTTCTAAGTTCCTGCTGAGGAAGCAGCTTTGGCTCATTCCTTAGCAGGGGAGCATCCAGTGATCTTAAGTAATTGGGTCAGGAGCAGATTACCTGACTCCAAAGGTGAATAGGTATTTTTTTTGTCCTACTTCTGGGTGGTAAAAAATTGATGAGGAGGCTGGTGCCATTTTGTAAGGGACCATCTGTCTCTCCAACGAGGTCCCCAGCAGGGCCTTATTGTTATTTTTTAAGTAACCTGATTGTAGCCAATATTAAGCTCCAGACATAGGAGAGTAAAAAATGCTTATTTATAAACCAACTCTCTGAGGGATCTTATGATCTTCAATGAGTAATAGTGTAGAGGGCTCTACAGATGAGGGATGGTGTTATCCACTTGAGAAATAGCCATTCTCTGGAGGGAAAAGGAGTGGAATCCATGCTCATGACTCACTTCTGGGTCTTGGCTGGTTTCTCTGGCTTCTCATTGTATGGAATGACAAGGTCAACAGCTGAATCTGGCTTCTGAAGGAGAATTCCCAACTTGATCTTGATCTCCTTGGCCCTGAAAGAGAAGATGTAAGGGGAACACCGACACCACATGAGCATATGGATCTGAGACACAGATTTCTTCCTGTGTCATAGAAACAAAAAACAAACAAAATCCCATTTTCACTGTTGTGGCAGAAAGACTACTAATGTAGAAATCGGGACACACACACACACACACACCAAAAAAAAAAAAAAAATAGAAATCGGGACACATGAGTTCTAATAATTAACATTTATCAAGCTATTATTATGTCCCTGGTTAATATGCATTATCTCATTCTTTAAGATTTTGTTTATTTATTTGACAGAGAGAGAGAGCACCAGCAGGGTGAGAGCAGCTGGCAGAGGGAGAGGGAGAAGCAGGCTGCCCACTGAGCAGGAGCGCAATGTGGGGCTCAATCCCAGAACCCTGGGATCATGACCTGAACTGAAGGCAGATGCTTAACTGACTGAGTCACTCAGGCACCCCTGCCTCATCTCATTCTTAATTAATGTTTTGCATGGATTTTTTTCATTTTATGTATGACAGAGACTATAGTATTATTCTCATTTTGCAGATGCAGACACTGAAAGTCAGAGTGTTTAAATAAATTACTTAAGATAACCCAGCCAGTCTGTGGTGGAGATGGGACCAGAGCCCACACCGTCTGACTCTAGGATTCACAGGTGAGCTACCCACTGCATTGCCTACCTGTCTTCTGAGGGCTCTGGTCCCAGATCTGCCATTAATTAGACATGGAATATTTGAAAAAAATAATCATTTTTTATCACTAGACCTCAGTTCCCTCATCCATAAAGTGACAGAGTTAATCTAGATGTTTTCTTCAGCTCTCTCCAGCTATAAAATTAAGTTATTCTTCCTGAAGATGTATTCCCTTTAAAGCATTTTTTATTTCGAGGGATCTGATTTTTTTCCCCAACCGCTTGCCCATTGCTCCATAATGGCTATTGGTATCTCACACGCAGTAAGCCTCAGGAGATGAGTATGAATTGCCAATAGACCAACTAGAGCCACATTACATCACTGCTTTCCACCCTCAACATTTTAGTGAGCAGATGTAGTCAGAATTCTGTGCATTCCTCTACCAAAGGATGCAACTATTTTCATGCTTTGTTTCAAGACTAACCTTATCCATTATTTCATGGCGAGTCTGCACCCAAAAGAACACCAAGCAAATCATAAGCATTAATCCATGAGCCAAGCTGTTATAGATTGAGAGATCCACAAAGCTCTTTCACTATTGCCTCAGCACTTTACACATGCTCTTAAGATAGGATTTATTGTATTGCATCATGGTGGTTGATTCATGTCTGTTTTTCAAGCCCTGTGAAGACGGGCATAGAGTTCTGAATACCTTTAACTCCAGTGATGGCACAATGCGTCCAGTGATGACGTAGTCAATACTCAAAAACATTCACCAGAGGGCAACCTGGGTGGCTCAGTGGTTTAGCGCCTGCCTTCAGCCCAGGGCATGATCCTGGAGACCAGGGATCGAGTCCCACATTAGGCTCCCTGCATGGAGCCTGCTTCTCCCTCTGCCTGTGTCTCTGCCTCTCTCTCTGTGTCTCTCATGAATAAACAAAATAAAAATCTTAAAAACAAAACAAAACATTCACCAGAGTCAACTAGAAATATCTAGAATGTGTTCCTCACGAATCTGCTAACATTTATCTCTCAGCCACAGCTGATCCTAACCCAAATCTTCAAGAGTTATGATGGGATTCATCTTGTGGCCAGATAGGGTTTTGCTGCTCTAAGTAGATTTTCCCCATCCATTCACTGGAGACAGTGATGAGACAATTTAAGTAAACAAAACATGTGAGATAAACAATCATGAATATCAGAGAGGAAAAGTTAAGGACATGTATTGTATACCTTACAAAAAAATCTATAAATATTGAATCATATCATAGTTTCCTTTAGTGTCATAAATATAATTTTGAAACTATGATCTAGTCCCTTCTACAATGTCTTTTCCTTTCCATTTCTTTCTGCTTCCATTCTTTCCCTAGGACTCTCTCTCTAGCTGAAGCCAAGTTGGATCCCAAACCCAGCAGATCAAGCTCACCCAAGCATGGCACTTTGGTTAAAACTGGGCAAGTTCCGTGGGGGAGCTTGTATAACACTTGAGAATAAGTGTCATTTTGACTCCAAGCTCTGCAGGTTGCTTAAATTAACTAATGTTTTGGATTTTTTTTTTTTTTTGCCTAGAAAACGGGACTGATAAAATAGTACATCCTCTTTTACGTGATGATTAAATATGCTAATGCATGTGAATCACTTGGCAGAGCAGTTGGCATATAATACTGCTTCTTCAAAGTTAGCTCTAACTGCATAATCATTTTTCCAACTAAGCTCAACCCGTGTTCCCTAGCTTCAAGTACCAAATTAAAGCATCCAAAAAGATTCCCACAAGTTACTAAGAATTACTACACCCACCGCCTGCCATATTCTAGCTCTGGTCTGGAGTCAAGAATCACCAATCTAATATTTATCTGGAATAGAAAGAAAATATTACGAGTGTAGAGAAACGAGGTGGGGATGCACGCATGCTGGCGAGTGTGCCCTGGGACAGCCAGCCAATCCGTGTTTTTACTCCTTGATCACACTTGTCAGCAGTACGCAGGAAATGTACGAACACCCATGGGGTAAGGTCCTGGCGGTCAAGGTGCTCACGGCCCATTGGGGCCTCAGGCTTTCAAGTGATCACAAGGAGGGGTTCAAGGAGAGGACGTCCAGAGGGCAGCAGAGCTCTGCCCCACAAGGGCAAACCAGGGGGGCTTCTCAGGGGAGGCAAAGTGGGAGCAGCAGTTTGCCAGGCAGACAAGACAAGGACGGTCCTTCCAGGCAAGAAGAGGGGAATGTGCCTATTGCTTGAAGGGATGCTTCCTTGTTGCTGGAGCATAAAGTGTGTGACAGGGAGAGCAGAAACCATGTCGGGTGAAGCCGGCTTGCTCTGCCTACCCTACCTAGGGGACGGAAGGATGACACAGGAGCCTCTGTACAGCACTCAGCCTAGGGCAGTTTTGGAAGAAAACCCAAAAAAGGGTAAAATGCCTGGAAGGTGCCCTCAAAGACTGTCTCTCCCAAAACAGGTGGCAGCCGGTCTTGCCAACTCAATCTGTTTCAAGTTTTTCTTCTGTTAACTCTTTCAGGATGTATGTTCCCATAAAAACACTGTCTATAAATGGTGGTTAAATGTTTAAGGCATCCCACGGAAGCCTTCTAAAACCAGAATAAAGGACGCCTGGGTGGCTCAGGGGTTGAACGTCTGTCTGCCTTTGGCTCAGGTCGTGATCCCAGGATCCCGGGATCGAGTTCCACATTGGGCTTCCTATGGGGAGCCTGCTTCTCCCTCTGCCTGTGTCTCTGCCTCTCTCATGAATAAATAAATAAAATCCTTTAAAAAAAAAATAAAGTGAATCCAGAATGAATCAGAACCCTAGTATGATTTCATCTGTATCACTGCTTAAATAAATTTTCTGTGGGATGATCTAGAAATCAATGGCCATTTAGAACATTGCCTATAGAAAATTATATTCCATTCTTCAGGGTAGCAAACCTACCAGTACATCACATTATTCTCTTCCTCATACTTGCCTTGGGGATGAAACAGGGAAAGGAGATGCAGGGCTCTGTTAAAACTTCTCTTGATGGCTTCCAACTCCTGACTTAGTACGTGTTCAAATATCTGACATTAAAGAGAATATATACAATGGGAAGTCCATTTGATTTAATTAGGAGTTTGCAGGAATACGGAGAATGAATAATATGATTGCATCTCCTCTTCTAAAACACTAAAAGTTGACAGGGTAAGGAGTTGACAGATGCTGGAGTTGAAACCACTTGAAATCTTTTATTCTTTTGCAAGGATAAATGATGTTACTACATTTGTTTTTCTCCTCAGAAATTCCTGGAACAAGGGGGAGGCATCCCCCCCCCCTTGCCTTCCCCTCCCCACCCCTCCCTATACACACATATGGGAACAAAATAAACCAAGTGGAAAATCAAACAAAACAAAAGCTCAAACCTATCATTTTATTTTCCCCCCTTAAAAAAATCAACTTGAATGAATCTGACATTAATTTAATGTCAACAACAACCTCGCCCAAAGAAGAAAACTTTCTGACACTTTGGTGATTTCAACTGGAGTCTTGGGCTCCATTCGACCCGACACTAGGCATTTTTCCTGGGTACATAACATTAATGCTGGTGAACAAGAAACAATTTTTACTTCCTCCCATCTCATCCCCGTCTTGGTATCCTTTTGTTTTACAAAGAAAACCTTGTTTTGAAATAAAATCGATGGAAATGCCTGGGTGAAATTTTAATTAAAGGCTCAGAGGAAGATAATTCTTTCTGTAGATGACTCACATTAGTGATTTCAAACTGGAAAGGGTTTGAGTAATTGCAGGGTTTGCGGTTTTAAATCTGTGCCCTCTGTGGGTACGCTGGCCAGGAAATCAAATTTCAAAAGGACACTAGGCCACCTGGGCCCTTCCTTCTAACGGGTGAATTGAGTCAAAGATATTACCTTACTGCATACAAGTATGAAAAACAGTACAAGCAATCAATCAAAACAAATCTAGCTGAATTTTTAAAAACACAAGTAGAATATAGAGTAGCCAACTATATGTAAAGTCCTGTGCTAGGGGCTTCAAGGGTAACAGAGACCGTTCCTTGCCTCAGAGACAATTGGAACAGCTGAATGTAGGACACATACATGCAAACTAAATGCTAGATTTTTTTCTAGTCATTGACCACCGTGGGTGGGATATGCCAATTAAAGGATATAGACCCCAACGTCAAGGAGTTCCAGTGTGTGCTAACGTGATGACACAAAAGCAGTGCAAAGAGAGACATGGCTTCAACAGCTGCCCCTACAGAGCCTTCTGTATTTTTCATTTATGGTCCTTATCAATTTGCACATATATCTCTGTATTTTTATTTGGGTCCTGTCTCTCTCTCTCCCATTAGCATGGCAGGTCTCCAACAATATCTGTTTGGTTCACGGTTCTAATCTCAGCACACAGCTCAGGGCCTGGCACTTAATAGGTGCTCAGAAAAGATTTTCTCTATAAACCGATGAATCAAAAAGTGAATGAATGAATTCAATTTCTAGCTGAGAGCAAAACTACATTTTGGGTTGAATGAAAAACGGGGGTGAGTGTAATACTGGAGTGTGGCACAGAATAAGGCCTCCAGAACTAGGCTGTTTTTAATTTGGTTAACTGGGTGAGGGGATGTAAAACGTCACCAAATGACCACAAGGACTCTAAGGTAACTGGATTCAATTGCCATCTATTAAAGAGGTTGAAAGTTAAGTAAGGCTCAAACTGAGCGTGCTCATTTAGTTCCTCACCCCAGACCAGGTCTACTCTGAGGAGAAGGGGCAGGGAAGGCAATTACAACCTCTAGCAGCCTGACCAGAATCTATTGTGAGACCAAAATTTATCAGGACTTAAAAGAATTAGAAGTAGCCCAGAGGCACAGACCCGTCCTGTGGTTGGAAGACTTGGGGTCATCACGGGCAGGTTTCATTCTAGACTCCAGACATCTATTAGGAACAGTCAAGAGGAAAGACAAGATGGAGGACATTTGGGAAATATAGAACAGGGATTTTACATTTCCAAAAGAAGTGTCCCAACAGGTCAGGTATCAAGGACAATCCAGTTTAAAGTGAATTCAGCTTAAATCTGTGTGGCAGATGCCCCCTGCTGGTCGTGGGGAAGTGTGTATGTCAGTGAGGAATTACCTAAAGAGCAGACCTCTGTGTTCCAGGCGGCCACCTTCTGAAAAGACACCCCAGGAGTAAAAAGGACATGCCCTTTCTTGGCTCCTGAAAGTGCAATAAATACCCAGAAAAGATAAACAACAGTCTCTAAAACACTTGTTAGCAACCAGTCTCCACTGGTCTCTGGAGAGTACTGCACCCACCAGAGTCAGCTGCTCTGAGACGCAAAGGAAAAAATTAGCTCCTCTGAGTTCCTGCAGTCGAGGTGTGAATCCCTTAGACAGAACCCAAGCTGAGGCTGACAGAAAAAAGGGAGCCCAGAGGGTGTGTGTTCACGAGGCAGGACCCATCTGGAAAGATTCATTTGGTTGAAGACTGAAAAAGCCTTCTTGTTGGCGGTTCTTTTAAAGCTCAAGATGAATGGAGTTTGTTACTCATCAATGGCTCATGAGAGGCAGGGGTTAGTAAAAGGCCTTGAAAACCCTTAGCAGAACATAAAGAAATAGAAGTGAATGATCAGGTCTGTTCAGAAACTGAAATTCTCAACCCTCCAGGGTTGTTGGAATGTGGTCTCTTAAAATCAAGATCAACTCTCATGTGTAGGGAGAAAGTAGTGCCGGGTCATTATGGTAGAGAGAGAATGCATCAAGTTTGGCATCTGCCATTTTCCTGAATTAACCTACTTCCATATGAACTATAGATAATCCGCTCCTTGTTTATGTTCAGTCTTCAACCTTGACCACCCCAGATTAACTTGTTATCCTTAGGTCCCTCGACCAGGGCACTTATTTAAATAAACTGATTTATTTCATAGGATTATAGTAGAGATAGAAAAGACTGGCCTCAGTAGAGTTCTCCTTTTGCTCACTTGTTTATTCAACAAATTATTAAATGCTTGTCATGTGCCATACGCTATTATAGGTTTTGAAATCCCCAGTGGAACGAAGAGAAAAGGTCCTCTCATGGAGTTTATATTTTAGTTGAATAAGACAAACACAAAACAAGGAATCAAAACAATGCAATGAAAAATGTTAGCTGGTTGTATGACAGTATGACTACAGTATGACCTTATGTATGTAGGAGTTAGCTTCAGCTACATGCCCTAATAAGGAATTCACGTTGCACTGGTGATCAACGAGCATCTTATTTTATTTTTTTTAAAGATTTTATTTATTTATTCATGAAAGACAGACAGAGAGAGAGAGAGAGAGAGAGGCAGAGACACAGGCAGAGGGAGAAGCGGGCTCCACATAGAGAGCCCGATGTGGGACTCAATCCCGGGACTGTAGGATCACACCCTGGGCCGAAGGCAGGCATTAAAACCGCTGAGCCACCCAAGGATCCCCTATCAATAAGCATTTTGGAAAGATCATGCTCCAGAGGGGATTGTTGTAGGGGTCTCAGCTGTCCTTATTGATTGGGACCAACATCAGATGCTTTGGCAGTTAGCAGAATATGTTAGAAATGAATTTTTACAAGTAGGTTTGTTCATTAGATAATGATCTCTCTCCTGTCATGATAATGGCCTAAGTCATGTGGACCGGTGACTTGTTGTGGAAACCCCAACCTGTTTCATAGAAAGGTTATACAAAGGTAATTACCCCTTCACCCATATAGACGGCACCTGTAGCTTGATCCCTAAAATAGTCCTACATTTACGCCTTGATTCTGAGATGCCCCATTGCCTGATACCACCTACAAGGGTATCAGAATCCTATCTCAGAATATTATTGTCTGACTGAATTTTTCCTACAAGTTGTGGTCAGAACACAAAGAATGAGGATTTTACTGATTAGAGGATGAGTTGTATAAACATTTTGACCAGCTTATTGATACAAATTTGCCTAAATAAGTTGGCCCAATTGGATTTCACTATATGTACGGTGGTCTTGCTTTCTTAAACCAGTAGCAAAGTTGTGGAGAAAGAAATAACCAGGGCAGTCCCGGTGGTGCAGCGGTTTAGCGCCGCCTGCAGCCCGGGGTTTGATCCTGGGGACCCTGGATCGAGTCCCACATCAGGCTCCCTGCATGGAGCCTGCTTCTCCCTCTGCCTGTGCCTCTGCCTCTCTCTCTCTCTGTCTCTATGAATAAATAAATAAAATCATTAAAAAAAAGAAAGAAGTAACCATCATCTATGACTAAAGATTAATAGCTACATTTATCTACCAAAAAGAATCTGATAGTTGGATATGAATGAATTAACTTAGGTTTGTTTTCAACAGCCACTTCCTATCTGTGTGACTTTATACAAGTGATATAATATCTCTTGGTCTTGGTTCCATAATCTGTTAAAAAGGGATAGCATTAGTGCCTTCAGTAAAAACTTTCCGTGAGGAATTTGTGAGATAAAGTATGTAAAAATTAGCACAGTACCTGAACATAAATGGCATGCAATATACGGTGATGGTCATCATCATCACCACCACCACCATCTCCACATCATCTCCATAATCACCATCACCATCATGATCACCACCACCAACACCATCCTCATGACCACCACCATCTCCATCATCACCATCATCATTATCATCATCATCACCATCATCACCACAGTCTTCATTACATACTTACAAAACTTCATCTTATACCACCTAGTATTACAGTTTATAGCAGTTTCCTTTAACTTTGGGGATATTGGCATTTGATTGCATTAAGCTCATTTTCTCTGGGTAGAATAAATGAACTCAATGCTGTGAAAGGTGAAATGAAACGGAGTTACTTATGTCCAGGGATTTTAAAATGAAGCCGGGAGGCCATTAAAGAATTGGGCCTTATGCATGTTCTCATAGTATGAAATCATGAACCTTCAACTGGACCAAACTGCAAATATTGCGAGGGCTCAGCCTGAACACCTGCAACTTGCTCTAGTAAGAGCTTTTGCTTAGTGATAGCCTTAGCAACCAATTATGTTCAGCTAAGATTTGCTTCCCGCCACCAACACCAATAGAAATTCTTTGTAAACAACATATATAAGTATTCCCTTTTGTCTTTAAAAACCCCTGACTTTCGTTCACAGAGGGGAGGAGGTGGGGTGGAAACAATGCATTTGAGGTGCTACCTGGATCTGTATTCTCTGCATTGCAATTCTGAGACCCTCAAAATGCTTTTGTTTTATTTTAGCTTTGCCCCTTTGCTTGGTTGACATTGCCTTCAACATTACTTTCTTGGTGAAATGACAACGATACCAAAGTGAGAGAATGAGGAAATGTCAGAAGTAATTCCTCGTGACCCTACCCTGGGGAAGACAGGAGGAAAGCTAGGTAGGAAAAGCCAGGATGGTCTCAGCAGTGACCAAAAACAAAAGTGAGGGCCTGGTTCACCTATAAGTGGTGTGGAAAGGTCTATCTTTGTGGCACCCTCTTTACTCCCAATTGATCAAAAACAGACTCGATGTGGGTAGGTGAGTAAAGCCCAGTCCTATTTGATGATGCATTTTCTTCCTCAGTCATCTGGAGAAGAAACCCTCTGTCTCTCCAGATCCCTGGTATATCTAAGTGTAGAGGACCATGTGAGGTCACTGGACTTTCATTTCAATCACACAGTTCCTGCATCTAGGTGCAAGCTCTCCATCTGGTCAAGAGGTCATGATGTGGGAAACGAAGGCAGGAGAAAAATTATTAAATTTCCTTACTACCTGCAGCCCCTTGGCAAGTCCTTGAAACAGGCAAGAGGACACTTCTCTAAGAACTCAGCTGCCTTGATATTAATACTTTGTTAAGGGCAAAAGGCAACCTTAAGTCCAACCCCCAAGACCCTGTAAGCCTACTTCAACATATAAAAATTCCTTTGGAAACTTCCTTCTCTAAACCCACCAAAATACATGTTGGCAATCATACCCCAAACATATGACCCACGGGTATATATCTGAAGAGCACCATAACTGAGTTTTTACTAAACAGTAATACATGACCTTTTCCTAACAATAGCTAGAACCCCAACATCCTGGAAACCTAGCTCCAAAATTCCTGAGAGACTTACTGTGCTCCCTAACCCCCTCCCAACTTGAAAGTATATAAGGGCCACTCCTCATGACCCGAGGGCAGCCCTTTCTGCCCACAGATCCTGTCTCTGTGCTCCAATAAAACCACCTTTCTGCACTAAAGACGTCTCAAGAATTTCTTGGCCATTGGCTTTGAACCCTAATGCCTTTCCTACATCAGTCACTCCTCCTCACAACAAATAGGTAGAAAGCCTATGATTGGCAGCAATTCTTAAAGATAATAATAGGTTTATGTAAACAACAGTTTACATACAGTATTAGTCTATCGAGGCATTAATTCATGTAATCCTCTCGATAGAGTTTTGCCTCTGACTTTCAAGAATCTATATTCCCCGAATTGCTGTTCTGAGACAATGCTTGAGATAACTAGGCCATTGTGCTTTCTAACCTCTGAGGGAGTTGTGTGGAGAAGCCAAAAGCAGATGTTAACAGAAGGTAATATTCCATTTCTGGCCTTGGTTTTCCAAGACCCTAAACTCATTGGGAAGATAGGCTGACCTGTTCCCAAAGAGGAAGACTGCTTTTAATGAATGGTAAAAGAAGAAGCAGAAAAGTAGAGAGGGACAAGAGAGCATTCCTGAGACAAGGTCAGAGGTCAGAGGACTATGTTTCAGTGTTCCACAACTCTTCAAACCAGCACCCTCATCCACTCCACATACTCCTTTGCAGGACTCCAGGGAGGTGGTAGGAGCACAGAGGGGGAAAGATAGAAGGTGCCCATGAGACCTGACTGCTAGCACCAGAGCTCCTGGCTTCACCCAAAATGATATCCAGACCCAAGCAAAGGTCTGAGGAGTGGCCTCAAGGCATTGTGAAGCTTCAAATGAGAAACATAAATAATGATGCATCCATTTTAAATTATTCAAAACCAGACACTTGTAAGTGTGGAAAAGCATGCCCCACACAAATACAAGATTGCTTAAATTAAAACAGCAAGTGTTCAGGAGAACTCAGTAACCATATGGTGATGAAACCATGGGAATAGTGAACTATACATGGCAAAGTTTCCATTGCTAAAAAAAAAGTCATCAAGAAAAGACAAGCAACCAGCTGTTTTGGATAATGTAAGTTATGTATAACCAACCACCTGGATCTATTCAGATGATCTCATGTGACACTTTCCAGATCTCAACTCCATTATTACAGCGACATATAACATGTTCAATCGTGTTCAATCTCTTCCCTGCACTTGGCAAAGAAAATGTCCACCTCCCAACTGTGGCAAAATCCTGTCCCAGGTTATATAACTGGAAGAGTTTGTAAAGCAAAGAGGCTGTTCCTAGAGGGACAATAAAGTGGAGTATTGGGCTCTTACCCATAAAATCAAATACCAAAATTAAAGGGCAAGAGATGGAATAGTATGGTGAGTAAGGGCATGGATGTTGGAGCCAAACCATCCAGATTTCAAGGGACCTTAGAGGGTTTTTAATTTGCCATCTCCTTACTTTAAAAGTGGAAAAACTGAGGTTTATGGAAATTTAAAAGTTTTTACAGAATCTCACAAGATCTTATTCTAAGATTTCTAAAAAGTTACAGTGCAAGGGGTAGAACACATTTTTTTCTGCAAAGTTGTGGACAGCATATTTTCAAGAAATAATGCTAGTCCTTCATGAGTGTACATCTAGGAGCTCCAGATGTATGCATTTCCAAAAGAGATAGCAACATTCTTGGGGGCTAATAGCATATCTTACTTCCTTGGTCTCCCATAGCATCTTGAAATTAAGTACATTACAGCTGCCATAAATCCTAAGATCACAGGTCCACACTGCTTGGGCTTATATTCCAACTCTTACTTACCAGCTGGGTGACTTTGGGTAAGTAACTTAGATTCTGAGCCTCTAGTTTCTGTGCCATATATATGTTATGAGGCTAAATAAATCAATGCATTGAAATGTTTAGCATGGCACTTAGAGCGTAGTAAATAGTCTTTAAAGGTTATATATCTGGATCCCTGGGTGGTGCAGCGGTTTGGCGCCTGCCTTTGGCCCAGGGCGTGATCCTGAGGACCCGGGATCGAGTCCCATGTCGGGCTCCCGGTGCATGGAGCCTGCTTCTCCCTCTGCCTATGTCTCTGCCTCTCTCTCTCTGTGACTATGATAAACAAATAAAAATTAAAAAAAAAAAAAGTCAGCTGATAGAGTTGATTTAAAAAAAAAAAGGTTATATATTCTTATTATTGTTTAATTATATTTGCCCCACTATCTCTAGCACAATGTCTTGGACATGGGTGTTTACTACTAAATGTTTATTGGATGAATGGAATGGAATGGAATGGAATGGAATGGAATGGGGCGGAATGGAACGGAATGGAACAGAACAGAACAGAACGGAATGGAACAGAACGGAACGGAATGGAATGGAATGGAATGAAACAGAATGGAATGGAATGGAGTACGTTCAACAAGGATCTGGTTGACTAACATGCAAGATAGGCCCCTTTCAGAAGGCCTCCACCTTGGAATAATGCAACTAATTCTGAGGGCATAGAAAAAAATACATTGCTGGAGAACACCCCTATGGGGTGTCACAAAAAGCCAATCTGGAGATGTCTATTGCTACCTGGAGTGGCTCAGAGCTACACTGTAATATTACCCCCTTTGTGCCACTATTAAAAAAATGGGGAGGAAAAAAAGAGTATTGTTTTTCCCAGGCGTTGGCTACTCCCTACCCAAGGATTCCTGTGGAAATGGAGATATTTCCCATGCTTTCATGGCCTGTCTCTGACACATTCATCACTCAGAGTAAGTTAGTGGGGGTAATGAAAGAGGCCATGGGGGGACAAGACAGGATAGAAACAGATTATTTCCCTCTGACCTTCAATTCCCTGTTTTATTCAAAATATTGTTGGCAAGATTTCTGGACTTTTGGTAGTTCAGCTTGGAAGGCAGATAATAAATAGTGGGAACATCGTCCTCAAGTTGAGGAAGACAGAAATTTATGGTTTATTTTGAGTTCCCAAAGTGGAGGGGTCAGAGTCATTCCCACGAGAGCTTCTCTGAACACTGGTGTGACCCATAGCCTTTGAACATCTCCATGTTATTCTGCTTTAAATTATGAAGAGGGACTTCGCAGACTGGAGGTTTCTAGTTCTACAGGCCCCTACCTTACTTAACTTGTTTCATACATTACAAAAGAAGGACATAAAGTGGGTAATAAAGAGTGTTGAAGAAGGCAGAGAGGGAAGAGCATCAAAATAAAATTCACTGGGACCTTACTCAACAGTAACATGTGCTACATCACTTAATAAAACCATGGTTCCCAGAATTTAATGTGTCTTCTCACTGTGAATTCATGTAACAGATCCAAATTCATTACCTCAAATAATCACAAACAGTTGGTTAACATTTATCTTTGCCAAATTATTAAAAGGGTTTGTCGGGCAAAATAATGACATAAGTGTGCGGAAGAAGAGAACTATTTCTTGTCTGAAGCATGGAATTTGATTTCATACCACTTCATCTCTCCCTCCACCAAAATATGGTAACAACCCCTTATTATTCTCAAGATTTCTATTTTCAAGAACTATCTAGTTATTGGTTCACACACTCATTTCCATTCACTTATCCAACACAAATGCAATAGACTTAAAGACCCCCATCTTTCAGGCACCGTGCTAGAGCATAGGGGAGAGTTTTACAAAATAAGAAGAGATTGTTCCTTACCTCAAGTAGCTTTCATTTTACAAAGAAGATACATCTACATAATTTTATTGAAATGCAGCTGTGATATGGTGGACTAAGCCTTAGATTTGAAACCAGCTCCTTGGAACTCATGCACATCAAGTGTACTGTCTGACCTTGGGCCTAACATTTAAATTATCTGTGCTGTGGGGGCACCTGGATGGCTCAGTCAGAGAAGCATCCCACTCTTGATTTCAGCTCAAGTCATGATCTCAGGGTCCTGGGATAGAGCCTTGGTGTCGGGCTCCACACTCAGCACGGAGTCTGTTTAGGGTTCCCTCTTTCTCTCTCCGTCTGCCCCGCCCCTCGCTTGTGCTCTCTCTCTCCCTAGCTCTCTCTAAAATAAATAAATGAAATCTTTAAATAATTATCTGTGCTTTTTCATTGGTAAAACAATGATGCTGATGATATCTACCTTGCAGGGTTAGAGTAAGAATTAAACCAGTTGCTTTCAAATATCCAACCAAAGCTGAATCTGAGGGAAGTAGGGGAAGAAGAGGTATGAGCTAGAAGAAAGATGAAAAAGTTCTCTGAGGGTGAAGAAGATAGAGGGCTAGCTTCTCCCCAAGGGAGAAACAGAGAAAGTCTCCCTGAAGGGTTGAAGTTTGGAATGTATGATCTGGCTTGGACCCCGTCCTGACCGGGGAGGACGGGGAATCGGTGTGCATCCCCACACAGGTGCTTGCTTTCTGTGTGTTTCTTCTGTCTTCCCCTGGATCCTTCCCAAAGTTTGATGTTGAAATCCCCACCTACCTAAGACATTTTCTAAAAATTCCAAAGAAGTTTTCAAAGTTCGGGAGTGTGTTGCTGGGTCATAAACCTGGACACTTGTCTCATAAGCATTCCCTCACATTCATCCCCAGGGGCAACGCAGTCTGCATCGTGGCACTCCCACATCGGGACCTGAAGAATGGGGATGCCCTACCCTGTGTGGTTACTGGGATAGGATGGGAGTTGCTAAGTTAGAGAACTGGGCTCGGGATAGAAACAATGTCCAGGAACCATGCAGATGGTCACCCAGTTGCCACCAGAAAGATGCAAAGCAGGAGTCTCTGAGCTGAGGGCCCTCCCCTAGACTGAAGGCACAAAGGATCTTAGACAAATGCATGTGTAATTTCATGTCTTGCAAATGCAAGTCATAGCTGATAGGAGACCATCAGATATAAAGCACAAAGGAGAAAGGGCCCAAGGAAGCAGGCCCTGAGAGGTGCTAGGGATACGCCACAGAACGCAGACGGGAAGAACAAAGTCTTCTAAATGGTATAAAGGATCTAGTTAAATCCTTGAGATATGGCCTGCTCTGGCGAAATGTTCACTCAAGATGGCAGAGGAACAATCTACAAGGCATTGAAACAGGCACATGAAGAAGGGGAGTTGGGAGGGGTTCTTGTCTCATTTAATTTTGGATGCTATGAAGTTCCCTGTTCTGGCCCCATTCTGAGACATGGCTGCAGAGTTTCCCCAATTGAAAATGACTAAGAAAAATCAAACACTAAGAAAAATCGCACATGTCCAGGTAATGAAATGGTTTACTCAACACACCTAGTGCATAACCTTATTTAGTGCATGTAACGATCCTATGAGGGAAGTATAAATATTACCCCCATCTTGCAGGTGAGAAAACTGAGTTACCAAGAAGTGTGTGGATTTGCCCCAAATCATCTTTTTTTTAAGTTTTTTTTTTTAGATTTTATTTATTTATTCATGAGAGACAGAGAGAGAGAGAGAGGCAGACACACAGGCAGAGGGAGAAGCAGGCTCCATGCAGGGAGCCCGATGCGGGACTCAATCCCAGGACTCCAGGATCACACCCTGGACCAAAGGCAGGCGCTAAACCACTGAGCCACCCAGGGATCCCCCTGCCCCAAATCTTCTGATAAATGACAGTGGTAGGAGTCAAACTCAATCTCATTTCAGTCCCTGGGCTCTTACTTACTGTAATAAGCCTGTCTCATGCTGTTCAGTTATTCTAACTGGAAGCTCTATGCATCTGGTAAACAGAAATGGAGGAAATTTTTTTTTCTTAGAGACTACAGTTTATTTGGTAGCCCAAACCTTCTGAAAGATAGTGTCTATGGAAGAATAAGTATTTTACAAGTGAAGACACAAAATTCATAAATTAAAGTCCATCAGACAAAATAAAATAAAGGTGAAAGCTCAGTCTGCAGACGACCTTGATTTAGCTTCAACTTTCACCAGGTAGGAGATCTTGGACAAGTCACCAAACTAGGTCTGGGCCTATTTTCTTATCTATGAAAGAAGGCATTTGTCTGTGACCCTAATACTATTCACAGACTATGATTCTGAGTTGGTGGTATGAGAGAGGAGAGAAAAAAAAATCATACCCCCTCTCAAGAAGCAGAATCCATCAATTCCAGGCATTTGACTTTACTGCTTGCATCTGGGCGACCGAGGTTGTGCAAGGAACTCATTTCTAGACTATCATGATCAACAGTTGTCTTAGCTATTCTTGCCTTTTTCTTGTTTGGAAGCCAGGGTCCATTTAATAAAATGTTCCATGAGTGGCCAATGAAAGTCCCATATTCCTCCCCTCGCTGCAGTCCAGACTCTGCCACTCATCTTGGCTTAATTACCGATCTTGGGGCTCTGTGTGGATCAGGAAGGGAGACAAAGTTTAAGCTATTCTTACTAAATCTGGAAGATAAAAGTTAGAGGGCAGTTAAAAATAAATAAATAAATAAAAACTAAACTAAAGGCTTTTGATACCTCAGCTGAGAATTTTGAAAAAAAAAAAAAATCCCAACTTACAGAGGGGGTTTCCCCTAATGTTACCAACTCACAGAGAAAGTGTAAATGCTACCCCATGAGCACGGGAGACATATTTGTCCAAGAAGGAAAAAAAATCCCCGTCGATCTACATTCATCTCTGTGAACAGCTTTGCTTTCAGTTTGCCTTCACGGGTATCTGATTTCAGCAATTGATCTTTTGTCCCACCAAGTTATAAAAATATCAGGGGTGTCCATGTTCAAGTGACATAGGGGTTTTTAGATTTGGGGGATTCAGAAACAGAGTCTAAGATTCTGGAAGCTTGTCATTCAGAAGGCACCAGCACCAGACCTCAGACAGTGGGCTTCTCTGAGAGAGTCTTTAGTGTGACCTGCTCTGTTGACCTTGTCCCAAAGAGCACACGTCATTTGGTCCACGGTCTTGAACTCAGGTATCTCTTGTAAGCTATCACTTAAAATACGCTGCCAAACACAACAAATGACTCTGTCAACGGAACGTCTTGACCCCTTCAAAGCTTCCTGAATCCCCACAGACAAGTGCCTCATCCAGAAAGAGATGTTCTACAAGAAAAAGTCAAAAAGTAGTAGCTTGACCCAAAACAGCTCCACATGCTTCACTATCTTACAGAGTAGACCACTTCACGTTCTTCAAGTGTCTTACCTCACACTGTATGCCCTTCTCTAACGTTATTAGGATAGTTTTAACATCTTTCTGGAATGTAGAGTTGTGAGGATCTGAGTGAGAGTCTGTCCAGAAGAGCTAGGTATTGCTGGACAAGTGTCTGGGGAAGCAGTCAGATAGCAGAAAGAAGAACATGTAGAACAGAGACGAGTGACCTTAGCCTTGTTTACTACTCATGGAGCCCTTGTGATCATCAGCTACCTACTGCCCAAAGCATTCAAAGACTGTCTGGTTGAGTCCTTTCAACCCTACCAAATTTCCTTTTTAAAGGAGAAACAATGTCAAGCCAAGTTATTTTACCTTGACATGGCAACTAAATGGAATGCTCTGCAAAGAAATGCCCTGTATGAACTTTCCAGGAACGTGCTGGTCAGAGAGAATAAAACCAGTCATGTGTGTATTACCTGTGTTAATGACACATGCATCCTATGATTAGATTGGCTACATCTTCAGATTTTCCAGGAAAGATCCAATTTCTTTTTTTTTTTTTAATATTTTATTTATTTGTTCATGAGAGACACAGAGAGAGAGGCAGAGACACAGACAGAGGGAGAAGCAGGCTCCATGCAAGGAGCCCAACGTGGGACTCCATCCCGGGTCTCCAGGATCATGCCCTGGGCTGAAGGCGGCGCTAAACCTCTGGGCCACCGGGGTGGGAGGGGGGGGGTGCCCCAAGATCCAATTTCTAATGCCGGGGGTAAAGGCAAGCTCTATGGGTGGAAATTGCAGTCACTGTGCACTACACGCCTGGCATGGATTCATGTAGTCCAAAGCAGTCCCCACATCATTTCAAGAATTGCTGGGACTCCAGGATCTGTGCAGCTGGTAGATGAAGACTGTTTAAATATAAAAAAGGCCTAGAAATCCTGATTCAACTTTCTCATTCCAGCCTCAGAGATGGAAACTCTTTTGCTGTTAATGCAAAGTGTGAATCTCATTCTGGGCAGCACTAGGAAGGGCATGGGTGGGCCACTCCCACTCTTTCCATTGACTGGAGAAAAACATGACCTGGTATGAGAGCAGTCAATGGAACCACACCCCCAAGGCCAGGCATGTCTGTGTCCTTATATCGCATTTCCTTCCCTGCCCTCCAGGAGCTTACACTCTTGAGATTAACTGTCAACAAAGTACACAAATCATAGACTGTTAGAATCCATGATCTCTGAACCTAAATTATCCTCGAATTTTACAAGAAACTGAAACCATCTTTTCCCTTCCTGGAATTCACCAAAATAAAAGAGTCACATTCCACTGCACATAAATATATATTTTTCACAAACTCAAAGTTTATTCTGAATGTGTCACAAGTATTTTCAAGAAATATGGGGTTCTTAATTTAGTCCTTTGAGATCCAAAGTGGCTGGAAGAAAATTGCACATTTTTAAGTGATTGCTGCTTTCAAGCTACATCCAGAAGTTAGCTCCCTGGCCTTCCTGTGGGATTGGGATGAGATGTAAAATTAGAATAAAAGTACAATCTTTCTTCAAAATATATAATGTCCAAATTAAGGACAATAAAGCAGTGAAGCTGGAAGGAGGGTAGAGGATCACAGAGTTGACTCATCACCATTACAAGTATGGTGATGAGACTGGGAGAGGCACTGACTCAGGGCTCATCCTGCTGCTGCTTAGCAGAGGCCAAGGTTACAGCTCAGGACACCTGTATTCCCCACCCACTACCTTTTCCATGTGTTATATAACCTTTTACACTTGCATCTAAATATTCTGTGATCTACGGGGGCACCAGGGTGGCTCAGTAGGTTAAGCATCTGACTCTTGATTTCAGCTCAAGTCATGATCGCAGGGTGGTAAGATCAAGCCCTGTGTCGACTTCCTAAGATTCTCTCTCTCCCTCTGCCCTTCCCTGCTCCTATCCTCCCCACCCCCCTCATGCATGCACGCATGCTGTGGGCGGGGGGGGTAAATAAATAAATGAATAAAAATTCTGTGTTCTACAAATAATTGCAAGAAAAAGAAATAAAAGACAGGAAGCCTATTGACTATAGAGAGATTTAAAGGTCCCTCAAGCAATCCTGGGGTTTATTTATTTATTTATTTATTTATTTATAATAAATTTATTTTTCATTGGTGTTCAATTTACCAACATACAGAATAACACCCAGTGCTCATCCCATCAAGTGCCCCCCTCAGTGCCCGTTTATGTGTTATCTGCTCGTTGGGGGAGATTTGGGGATATCCTTCAGTCCTGGCTGGAAGGGTGACTGGCTGCATGTGAGCTAGTTCAGCAGTTAAGTTAGGGAAGGGGACTAGTTCCCACACCAAGAGAAGTAAGAACAGAAAAAGGATCTGCACCCCAAGAGACTTCCAGCTCCTGGCAAGGTGTGTTGTAAGCAGTTGGAGACTAAGATAATGTGATTTGATGTAGAGAAGCCAGGCAGGCTCTGTGAGAGGCTTTTTGCACTCAGTGAAGGACAGGAAGAGGGGGAGAAAGGGCACTGGAGACAAACCTCTCAGGTCAGTGTTGTTTATGAACAGTGCTCCCTGCCTCACCACACCTGCTCTGTTGAATTGCTTCTAATAAGATTGCTAATGTCTCCCCACTAGATAAAAGCACTGGCCTCTCAGTCTCAAGGCGTCCTTAAGTGCATTTGTAAGAAGTACTTCTACACAATCAATGCTAGATCAATGGCTGGTGCTTATCTATCTAATAATAATAAAAATCAGTAATAACAATAAAAAAAAGTGTGACCTTTGTTTGATCCTGGTTCAAACAATCCAGCTGCAAGAAAGTCATTGAGGATATTTGGATGCTTACAGAATATTTTCTAATATTAAAGAATTGTTCAATTTTAAGTATGATCATGGCTTTTAATGTTTTGTAAAAAGTTGGTATATTTTTAAAGGAGATATCCGCTGAAAGAATTATGGATGAAATGGTAAAAATTCTGTACTATCCGACACACTCATCTTTATTATTTAAAAAGATGAAGTTATGATGAGGAAGGTTGGAAATAAATAAGCTCTATCAAAGGCCTTGGCACATAATTGAGGTTTAAATGATTTCCTGACTACCCGCAAAGAGGGAAAGAAGGATGGAAGGAAATTAATTCTTTGATAGGGGGTATAGCATTTCTCCCCAATAAGAAAAATATCCTCATTTACAGATGAGGAAATGAAGCTCAGAGAGGTTTAGTGACTTTCTCCAGTTGGCACAGCTAAGAAGTAATAGAGGTAGAGTTCCGAGCTACCGTGTTCTTTCCACTCCACCTCCTTGCTGATGTTAAGGCAGAGGGTAGACTGTGAACTTGCCTCCTTCTTTACTCTGGGCTTTCTCCAATATTCCTAAAATGTGTAATCTTAGGAGTTACCTCCTCAGGCCATCAAAAACAGGCTTTCACTGCCTTATCCTCTGGATGACTCAGCTTTGGAAATACAGTGCAGGCTCAGTGTTATCTGAGAACTGATTGGGACTTTAGAGGAAGAAAGAGATAGGAACCTGCTATCTTCTGGTCTCCAGCCAGAGCCTGGTTCCTGTTACTAAGGATTGATCCTGACTGAACTAATTAAAGTTCAGTTCCTTTGCTTTCTGGCCAGGAGGACAGACAAAAGCCATGACCATGAAGCATTAACCCCGTCCCTAGATAGCAGCTGTCCCATAACAGTGGAGAGTCTTTGCTCAAGAAGGAAAAATTAGATAACCTTTCAAGGATCATCCCAAACTTCAGGTTCTGGGACCCAAACGTGTTTTGAATTGAGATTTGGTGTTTCAACTTAGCCCAGACTGAATGAAAGACTAGGAAGAGGCGCCCCTTTAGAATCGGGGATGTGATCCATTGGGAAAGCTCGGACAGCAGCTGCAGGAGACAGAGCCAGGGTGATAGGCTCAGAAGCTTCCCCAGGCAGCCCCAGGCCTACCCTCACCAGAGACAGAAAGACCTGCCTCTTTTCCTAAGGAAGTTGCAGGAATGCTGCAGGCTCCTCTCCACCTGCCTCCCTCTCCTAACCCTCCCCTGCCCCCCAGCTCCTCTTTATTTTGGAGCACTCTCTCCAGTATCATGGTCTCTAACACCACTGCTACTCTACTGTTCTTCTCATCCCTTTCTTTGCAAGCAGATGAAGCACCAGGCCAAACTGGGAGCAGCCCTGTCTCCACTTATAAATGTATTTGTGCATTTTCTTCACAAAATATTTATTGAGTGCCTACCATGTGCCTGCTTGTCTGATTATTTAGTAAATAAACTCCTTAGGCGAAGGGGAAGGGGTGAATATCTTTCCCCTGAACAAATCTCTTCGATCTTCACAGACAGGAGTGGAAGGGAATTCGACAAATTCCAAGGCAACAGTACACAGGATGTGCTGCATGGGAGGTTAACTGATTAGAAATTCAAATTCCCTTCTTGCTTGCTTCAGAGAGATAATACAGGGATAGTACAAAGTCCAAAGATGTCCTAACAGCAGCCAAGCTCCTTGGGCCCTCTCCCTTCCTTGACTCTGCTCAGGCAGACCAGAGATTTGGCCTTGGGATGCCTTCTTTCTCTCGACTCTTCTCAGCTAGACCTGACCAACTCTTCCTTCCCAAGGCTTCATTCATGAGCCTGGGTTAAGTATCATTTCTTATAACTTCTTGCCAAGTTTCCCTGACCCAAAAGCTCTCTGAGCTCCCCACCACCTCCTCCCAGTCTTGTACTTCTTTGCACTCCATCATTTATTCCTTCATAGAGGATCTCAACACCATAGACTCATTTCTTATTATTTGTCTCCCTGACTGGACTGCAGTTTCCTTGAGAGCAGGGTCTGTGTCGTTCATCCTCATGCCTAAGGCAAGTATGGAGTTTGAAAAGCAATCCAGAGAAATAATCAATATTGTGTCAGCAATAAAAACCAAAACAAAAGTGACTCACCACATCTCATCTTTATTAAACAGTTCCTTTACTTTCTTAACATTATAACGTTTCACTGAAATACTGGTGATTATATCTCAAGACTTTCTACGAGCTACAGCAAGCTTCAGATTCATACTTATTCCCAGAAAGCATGATCCTAAAGTCAACTAGAAGCACTCTCACTATCTCTGTAGGCTTCTTTGATGGTGTTTTATCTACTCTGACTGAGCTATGACTAGTTCAAGTTCATTGGCAAATTACCCTCCATAGTTTGCCCAAGGATATGTTCATATCCTTGAAAAAGCAGTATTTATTTAATCCTCAGACCCAGGAGACTTAGCCTACTCAGCAAGGTGCTTCCATGTGGCTTACTGCCCTTAAAGAATTAGTTGACTAGTGGCCTTGCTTATTAGGCGACTTTCTACTCTAAATTTCCCACACTTAGACCCATCTATAAATCAGGAGAGGAGAAAAAAATGGAATCTATTCAGTAAAAATAAAAATAAACTTAAAGAACCAGAAAGTCACTTTCCTCATTAACTTTCTACAGGTCCTGAAATTCCAACATTGTCACAAACTTGAGATGACCAGAAGCTCCCATGTGAACTGTGGATTGAAAACATTTCACCACCAGCAGCCTTTATAATCATAAACAGAAAAGTCAGAGCTACGGCAGATGCTGACAGAGGTATAAGGTTTGTGACACTTTATAAATATCCCAGGGAAAACTCTCTGTCAGAAGCTAAGTTTTCATTACTTCCCTACTCTCCTTTTCAGGTTAGTAGAGACTGAAATTGGCGACAGGACTGGTCAGTACTGAAAGAGAACAATCTTAATAATCACGCTGGCTTCCTTATATTTGCTAACAACTTTTTTGGAAATCATCACAAAAACACTTTAATTTTACAGTATTTTTGTCATTTTCCAAAGAGCAGTGTTTACTTTAAAACTTAAACTCTTTCAGAGAAATTCAAGAGACTCTAGAAATAAAATGGATTTTCAAAAGAAGCCTAAAACCCAAGTTGAAAATCATGGGTGAAAAAATAAGAACTTGAACTGACTCAACTTTTTTTTTTTTTTTTAAATTGACTCAACTTTTTCATTTTTCCACCAACTGTCATATTGCTACCCACACGGCACTGGTTTCAATATGCCACAAGGCAGAAGTTTGGGGTGGTGGCCATTTGTTGCCCATATATTTGGATTACTGGTCTCTCTAAATATATAAAAATATGTGAGGTCAACTTTGGGTTTTAATAAGCAATAGTCTTAAAGATCTAAAGAAAGAAAAATAGTTTCTACGAATATATCATAGATGACTCTGGCATAACGCTTCCCTACACATTAAACAAGGAATATTTTCTAGGATTAAATCTCCTGGAACATGGAGTAAATCTTACTTTCTTGTAAATCAGAATTAGAATCTCTGAGTAGGTGCTTCTGCCGCTGCCATGATTTCAGCACAGCGTTAGGTTCTGGATGATTTTTCATTAATTGACTCTTTTCTGCTCCCAAACTTTTAGAGAGAAATTAATTAGGATAAATTTCCCTTTAATTGCATCTCTGGTTGGCCACAGACATAAATTGTGGTTTAAAAATATTTAAACTATGTCAGCATGGAAAAAGATGTTAGAGGACAGTAACTCCAACTCTCACTGGTTAAATGAGAATATAGAATCCTGGGGGAGTGAAAGAACTTGCTCATGGGTGCAAATTTAGATAATGACAAAACTGAGTTTTGTGAGCTTTTCACTCTTTTGCAAGTCCTCTTTCCCTTGTGATCAATCACATGTTAATCTGGTTTCTGTAAACTGAATTTTATTCCTATGCAACCAGAGGTGCAATGTAACTCTTCAGTAGGGCTTTCCATTATAACCAGATTCATTTTGTAAGCATCTATGTTGTCCTGATTTATTTTATAGGAGTCTTCAAACATCTTATCTAAGCATTGAGGCCCATCCACGTTCCTCTTGCAGCATGGAGAGAAGTGGAAAGGGGGAGCTTCTGAGGACGAGGGAAATGAAACAAACAGAAGAGCAGGGATGGTGGTTTTGGATGCATTCATTCATCCAAATTCATCCTATGCTTCAGGATACTCTCAGATTTTTCCATGCATGTGTGCTAACAGTTCGACAGTTCCACAATTCCATTTCTCCAAAACACCCCTGTCAGGCAGGATTGTCATTGGAAATAGGATTCTATTTGCAATGGAAATAGAATGTGAAAAAAATGAATAGGAAACAGAAATTGCAAGAGTCTACCACATGCCAGTAAATTAAAAGGTTTAGGCAATCTAGGAAAAAATGCTTGCTCCTTGGCCACCCTAAAATATCCCACATGAACATTAGTTATATCATGGAGCATAAGATTTTACTGTGCACTCAACGACACAAAAAGTGATTCAATATTAATATTCATGTTCACATGTCAGATATAAAGTAGTAATAGGAGTCAGACCTGAGCTTGTAAGAGATGAGATAAATCATAAATAACCCATTGAACAAAATCGTCTTAGGCAAACACTGCTGGTGCCTTTATGGATAGAGTTGGGTTGCAAGAAATTCATCTTCATTACTTTTAAATACTGAAAACTCGACCCAAATGTAATCAAATCTATTCTTAAGAAATAAGAGGAGGATAAACATCTTTACTGCTTCCCGTGTCAAGTAGGGTTGTTGGGTTGTCAGCCTAGATGCTTAGGATTCCCTCCAGAATTCAGGCCAGTTTAAGGATTACCAGAGAATCTCAATGGTGTTTTCCTATTTACCTAAAAAAAGAATCCTAGCTAATAAATAACTTCTGTGTCCCAATGTCTTTCTTCCTCAAGCAATCCAGATACTTCCATCTAATGGGATCAAGATACAAAGAACAATGAGAAATCCCCTCCTCCTCACAAACCTGCTCCCCTCTCTCAGTCCACACACATCAATTAACAAAGGTTAACATTTAGACAGTTTTAATATGTGCCAGACAGTGTGCTGAGTGTTTAAAATACAGTAGCTCATTCAGTCCTAATAACCAGTCCGTGAGGTAGATGCTCTTGGCATCTCCGTTTCACAGAGAAGGAAATCAAAATACAGAAAGAGTAAATTGCCCAAGCCCACAAAAGAGTCAGTAGGAGTCACAGTTCAAAGGCAGGCAGTGTGATGTTGGAATCCATTCTCCTAACCATGCACTTTTGACTCTGAGCAAGCACCTACGCAATAGGCATCTCCTTGGAGGAAATGAAGCTCTGGATATGAAATGGTGCATAAACTACCCCATGGTGGATCTGTGTCCTACAGCTCAGGCCACACAAGCCTCTGTACCGTTGGCAGAGAGGAGGCAAGCCCCAGTCTACAATCCTACACCTGTTGCAGCACAAACAACAATGGCTTTCTGTTGCCCCTGGATATCCTCCCCCCTGAGCAGAGATTTTGCGTATCTCCATCTCTTAAACCCAAATAATTTGGTTCTCACCTTTCCAGGCATGAATGGGGCAAAGCTGCAAGTCCTTTGCACATTTTGGCAAGTGGCTTAGCTCCTCAGTTTTGAGCACAAATTCTGAACGGCAGAGCGAGACTTTGAAAACTTCACAACTGTCTGAGTCTGCCTCTCCCTCTGAGGAATATATAGAGGCTCTCTGCCAGCCCTCTGTCGCTCCTGGACCAATCCAGGCCTTAGAGGAAATCGCTGGCTGGGGAGCAGCAGCAACTGTAGGAGCTGGAGGCTGGGATCCTGTCTCTGCTGCTCTAGGCTTCCCACTGCTCCAGTGAGGACACTATTCTGCTGGGGCAGGGCAGAGCCCTCAAACCCAGCACAGGCCATTCATGTTTTAATGGATAAGTGTGAGCCAGCCACAGAGCAGCCCTGGGCTACCCCAGATCCGTCACAATCCTAGCCTGTTAGGACTGCAAGAGCCCCAGGGATCAGTTAGCCTAACTGTGCCACAGTGGAGGAGGGGAGATTTGGAAAAGCTGAGATGTGGACTGAGTATCTACTTGTGCCAGGCTGCCAGGCAGTTAGCTGGGTGCTAGGAATTCAAAGAAAGGCACTGCCTGCTCTCAAGACCCCAGAACATCCTATCAATACAATGTAAGTGAGCAATGGAGGCAGGCCCAAGATGTGTGAGCTTTCAAGGGCCACCAGGGAAGATCTGGGGGGAGGAAATAAGCCCTGAACTTAGTGATATAAGAGACAAAATATGCTACACCATTCTATCTACTAGATATTGCCCCCAAGTTCCCCTAATTCTATAATTGTCCTTCTGATTATTCTTTACTTTGATAACAACATCAGGTAATTCCTTGGACCCTGCCCCCACCTCCCTTGGTCAGTCTTTCCTGGCCTTTGCCTGACCTTTGCCTGTCTCCAATCACTCCAGGATTATTCCCATCCAAAAGCTACCTTATTTGTGTTTCATCCTATCAGGACCCAAGAGCTTGATAAATTAATATGTAAATACAGATGCCTGAAGGGTAGGCATGAGTCTAAGCTAAAAATAAACAGCAATTACATCATCTGTAAGAAAAGCTCTAAATATAGAATTAAAGATGGTTCTCATAATGTTCCCCATTGTCTAAAATTATTTGTTTTACACTGTTGGTTAGGGCTCGTTACTGGCTTGTAAAGTCTGTGTACTTTATTATGATCTAATGTTTTAAATTAAATGAATAGGTTATAATAGACACGTAAGCACATTGCATGTAGAAATCTAAATACTTTTCTGAGATTTTTGCTTTAATTATCCATATGGGTCTGTGAACAACATCATTAAATTAACTATATTAACTATATTTCTTACTATAATTTATAATCAAAAAAGTTCGAAGACCACAGCTCTCTACCATATATTTTATTAACAAAGAAACCCGTCATAATCACCTCTGCAACCCCAGCACTTAACACAACATTAGCACATTGACATTTACAAATAATGCTTGAGCTAAATGCAACTGTCCAAGTTCTGCTGATTGCCGACTGCATAAACGCCAGCTGATCAACTAATCTGAGTGATGCAACACTTAATGTTCATAGAGATATGAACACTATTGTTGACCACTGAGTCTTAGACTGGAGATATAAAACTAGCAGAGGAGACTCCATGGGGCAAGAGCCTAAATTACAGTTTGATATTTAAGGATCAAGTATAGAATAAAGTAAAATAATAATAATAATAATAATAATAATAATAATAATGTAGAGCAAAGCAGGGTGATGTCTTGTCCAGGGCTGAAGGTCAAAGCATCAAAGCGGGTTTCTGACTGATTCAGAAGAGTTTGTATGACAAATGGGTGGACTACTCAAGAATGAAAACTATCTCAATCATACTAAAAGGCAGACTAGAGCCCAACAGGCAAAGGATGTAAGATGCAATAGAAATAAAAATGAATCTGGCATCTATTTGTTTTCAAAACCTTCATAAGTTTGGAGTAGCAGAACCTACAGTGTAAGTTCCAAGCTGAGTCCAAGTCTGAAGGCAGGAGAAGACCCATGGCCCAGTGAAGATAAGCAAAAAGAGAATGAATTCTCCCTTCAGTAGCTTTTTGTCCTATTCGGGCCTTAAGAGGATTGGATGAGACCCACCCACTTTGGGGAGGCCAAGGGGTTGACTCTGTCTACTGGTTCAAATGTTAATCTCATCCAAAACCACCCTCACAGACACACCCAGAATCATGTTTCGCCAAATACCTGGGCACCCTGTGGTCTGTCAAGTTGACACATAAAATTAACCAATACACTCACATAAAATAAATTTGAAGTTTTTTTAAAATAAATTGAACTAATCTTTTTTCCTTGCCTTCCCAAACATCCCTCAAAATGATAGAAAATGTATGAAAAATGTAGAAAGCTATAACATAGAGGAAGGGAAGTAGGCCATCAATTCTGAGTGGTTTCAATCTCTACAAAAGATAGAAAGGGGTGGTTAGGAGCGGTCACTAAAAAAGCAGTGAATAGAATTCAGAAAACAAGCCAAAGAGGTATCCATCCCTTTTGCAGGATGCCACAGGGCTGCAGGCTCCAAGTGCTAGATACTACAGAGGCAGGAATTAGCAATGGAGCCGACAATAGTGGGGATAATTGAGCTTTTTGTCTGATGGAAAGGTCTCCTGCCTACCCCACAGAATTGCTGTGATTTATTACTAATTCATTTTCTTATTTTTTAAGATATGTTATATGTTTATTTGAGAGACAGTGCAGAGTGAGAGCAAGAGACAGAGAGAGAGAAAAAGAGGAAGAGGGAGGAGGAGGGGGAAAGAGCATGAGCAGGAGGAGGGAGCAGCAGAGGGCAAGGGAGAAGCAGACTCCCCACTGAGCAGAGAGCCCAGAATGGAGATCTATTCCAGGACTCCGGGATCATGACCTGAGCCAGAGGCAGTGGCTTAATGTCTTAAACTGAGCCACCCAGGCAGCCCTCTAATTCATTTTCTTAACTAAATCATGTGTCTATTTAACTATCATTAACAACACATTTGTTGAGATGCCTTTCATAAACAATGATGGCACATTGTGGGGTGAACCTCTGATCTGGGGACACCTAGGACCATGTGGTCAGTGGTGAATAGGCATCCATCCACTCACTGCTTAATCTCTCTTAATGCTGCCAAGTTCCTCCCTAAGGCCAGCCAAGAGTGCACAGGATAAATAAGGTAAAGTATTCACCTTACATGGTGCTGGATTTCTTTCTTTCTGATTTTTTTAAAAAATTATGTATTAGTTCAATTTATATTCTGCCTCCCGGAGTATACACTGCCAGCAAGTTGTTATATCCGCTTCCACACTTTTTTCCTTTAAATTAAGAGGCTTTAGATAGAACTTAAAATCCTTTTACATGCACATTCCTATTTCCATTCTCCTCCCATCCTCAGTATACACAATCCCTATTCAGATTATGGTATGTAGTTTTCTTCTTTTAAATTTTTCTTTTAAAAATCTGTTCACTTACACTGGATTCATAAATACTATAATCTATATATGTTTCATTTATATATATATATATATATATACATATATATATAGTAATATAATCCCTACCTTGCTTTTTTATTCAGAATTACAAATTTTTTGTTTCTAGATTACACCAGCGCAGAACATTTTCCATGTGCCAGGGATTTTAAAATCACTTTCCACACATTTCCATATTTATTTCTCACAATGAAACCATGAGATAAGTGCTCTAATTAATGTCATTTTTAAAAAGATTTTATTTATTTATTCATTCGTTCATTCATTTATTCAGAGAGCATGGGGGGGGGGGGGCAGAGGGAGAGGGAGAGAGAATCTCAAACAGACTCTGCCAGGAGGCTGACTCGGAGCTCCATCTCACAACCCTGAGATCATGACCTGAGTTGAAACAAGAGTTAGACCCTTAACCAACTGAACTACCCAGGTGCCCCTAATGTCATTTTTTAAAGAAAGGAACACTGTGATCTTTTTAAGTGAAGATGAAGTTGTTGAGGCTTAAAAAGCATTAATACTAACACAGCAAGTATACAGCTTATACTCTACCTCCAGTTTATACCTTTTAATTGATGGTGAGAATTTATCATGAGCATATATAATTGCATTTCTCTGTAGACTTACTATTGAAGACTTAGATCATTTCCAATTTTTTGCTTCTGGCAAAAGGACTTCAAATAATATCCCTATGTGTGTCTCCTGGAGGAGTTGCTCCACAAATGTATCCTACAAAGTAGAATTTGTGAATATAAGACTACAAGATTAAAAAGTGGTCAGACCAATATAGACTCCCAACAGAAATGTATAGAAGCATCATTTCCCTCTCATTTCCTTCAATATACAACATATGCAAGGCTTTAATGTTTTGCCACTGCCAGGCAAAAGAATCATGCCATTTTAACATATACCTTTCTGATGACAAGTGGATTTGAGCTTCTGTAGTTTTTGTGTTGGGCCACATAGCAGTTGTTTTTCTCCTGTAGTTGTCTATTCTCATTTTTAAAACAACTTACTCCTTTGCTGATTGGCTTTTCAATATTGATAGGCAAGAATTCTTTGTATAAATAATGGAACTGAAAATGGGAGAAGGGAAAAGAAAGAGAAGAGTAGAATTAGGTCATTGGTTGTTGGATAGGCATTGGGTTGGTGTTCAAGGATCCTCATAAAATCTGGGAAATAAGTCAATCAGAGAAGGACAAACATTATATGGTCTCGTTCATTTGGGGAATATAAATAATAGTGAAAGGGAATAGAGGGGAAGGGAGAAGAAATGGGTAGGAAATATCAGAAAGGGAGACAGAACATGGAAGACTCCTAACTCTGGGAAACGAACTAGGGGTGGTGAAAGGGGAGGAGGGCGGGGGGTGGGGGTGAATGGGTGACGGGCACTGAGGGGGGCACTTGACGGGATGAGCACTGGGTGTTATTCTGTATGTTGGCAAATTGAACACCAATAACAAATAAATTTATATATATATATGTATATAAAAAGAAGAAGAAGTCACCCTGAATGAAGATTGCCCTCTATTGATAAAGGATTAGATGGAATGAGCACTGGGTGTTATGCTATATGTTGGCAAACTGAACTCCAATAAAAAGAAATTTTAAAAAATTAAAAAAGAAATCTGGGAAACCAAAGAGGAACAGGTTAAATAAAGAAACAGGGAAATGAAAGCACCACCAACAGTATATGTACAAAGGTAACCATTAGTACAAAAATACCTAAGTACCAAAATTTTTTAAAAATGATAGATGAAAGAGCAGAGAATACACATTTCACAGAGAACAAAAACTAGAAAATGTTACAAAACACACGTCACTGTACAATATTATGACAGAGTTAAGACCAATGATGTAAGTTGTATCTGTGAATGGGAGTGGGTGTAAATCTCCTATTAAAAGGAAAGTTATCGAGATCCCTGGGTGGCGCAGCGGTTTAGCGCCTGCCTTTGGCCCAGGGCACGATCCTGGAGACCCGGGATCGAATCCCACGTCGGGCTCCTGGTGCATTGAGCCTGCTTCTCCCTCTGCCTCTCTCTCTCTCTCTCTCTCTGTGACTATCATAAATAAATAAAAATTTAAAAAAAAAAAAAAGGAAAGTTATCAGACGTACAAGGTAACACCCAACTATGTTCTGTAGATAAAGACTTTCTAAAATAAAGTTATTTAGAAAAATTAAACACAAAGAAACGGACCAGGGCATAAGGGACATACAAAAACAAGAAAGTCCAAGAAGTAATTCTGATCTAACACAAGAAATTCAAGCCCAAAAGTGTTAAATATGAAAAAGGAAAATATTTTTTAAGGCTTAAAAGCCATAATTCACAATGGAAATACTAATATTCTGAAATATTTTATGCTAAATAACACAGCAGCCATTCTTCCATTTGTTAGAAATACCCAAATCGTCAGCGACTCTTAGAACAAGAAAAGGGGCAAAAAATAAATATAAGCAGAAGTCCACATCTGTTCTGTAGAAATGTAGTAAATAAAACTTGAAGAACTATTTTGGCCTGGGGTTTCTGTTGAAATTTGTTGTCTGTTAGCCAATTTTTGGTAAATATTCTTCACACACTTGGAAAACTGTATGTTGTGTTCTTTTTGTTGGGTATATACAAGGTTCTACACATCTTCATCTATTGTAATTATTCATTTTATTCAAAACTTCTCTATGCTTACTCATTATGTTTGTTTATCACTTCCTGATGGAGATCTTTTAATACTTCTAAATTTAATGTGGATTTTTCCATTTCTTTAGTAACCAAGACAGTATTTGCTTTGTATATTATGAAACTGTATTGTTAAATGTCGACAAGTTCTGATCACTATACCTTTTTATTTAAAAAAAATCTGTTTATAATATCTGTCATCGTCTCTTTCATTTAATTTTGCTCTAAAATCTATATTGTTTGATATTAACATTTCCACCTCACCGTTTTTTGGTTAGTACTTGCCTATGTTCACCATTTCTGAGTCTTTATTACTTTTTAAAACATTAAATAGCATAGCTCTATATGTTTCAAACCTGATAACCTATGCCCCTTAATAATTTGTGAATATAGTTTTTTTTTCCATTTGCTGTAATCAATAATATATTTGGATGTGTTTTTATAACCCTATTTTGTGTTAACACTTTCCTTTTTTCCAACCTTATGTTTGAGACAGAGTTTATTTATTCCTTTCTATTATGCTTTGCTCATTTGGTAGTTACATGTTCTATTATTTTAATGGCCATCCATAGATTTTTAATATATATATAGTAAATTAATTTTAACAGTCTAAACATTATGAAGTATCTCTCTGCTCTCACCAAATGAAAACCCTACCTTGTAGGATGCCTGGGTAGCTCAGTGGGTTAAGCGTCTGCCTTCTGCTCAGGTCATGATCCTAGGGTCCCAGGGTCAAGCCCCATATTGGACTCCCTGCTCAGTGGGAAGCCTGCTTCTCCCTCTTCCTCTGCTGCCTGCCATTCCCCCTGCTTGTGCTACCTTGCTCTCTCAAATGAATAAATAAAAAATCTTAAAAAAAAAAAAACCCATTTAGCTTGAGTATAACTCCTTCTCTCCTGTAATTATATTATTTTCTAGATAAAGAAAAAAAAACATGAAATAGTAAGTTATTGGTTTTATTTTTCTCTAGTTCCTTACAATTACTAGAAGTTTATCCTCATGTTAAACTGATTTTCTTAACCTGTGTTGCTTTTTGGCTTATTGTCTCCCACTCTTTGTCAGTACATTTTCCTTCTTGGTTTAGTAGTTTTTTTCAGCAAGAGTGGGAGCATACTTCACAAATTTTTGTGTTTATTTAAAAAAAAAAAAAAGGGAGCTGGTTGTAGAATTTAATTCTTTTGTGGAATTACTTCCTGCGGGAATTTTTAACGGAGTGTCATGGTTTCAAAGGCTATAGGTTGGACAGGTTTTTACTGTCTATGAGGCTATGCTGGATGCATTGGTTTGGAACCAGATCTTGTCTTGTGTTGGTGGAACATGGATGATGGGATGGGGAATGAAGAGTTTAAAACTAGGTCATGCATATTGGAAAACTCACACTAGGATTCTTGGCCTGGGCTGGAAGGAAGTAGGAGTAAGTAGGGTATACTTTGTTTCAGGCTTTAACCGAGTTAATTCCTGAGAGACTACCTTGAAGATCACAATTTCTGGAGAAGTTGTGCATGCAGCGCTCCATTTTAAGAAATTTGCTCATGAATGGGAGTTAAAGAAGTTAAAGCAAGGAGTGAAGCCTATTCTTTTGAGAGGTTTGGAGGTGATTGGAAGAAGAGAAATGATATATAACTTGAGCAGTGCTAAGGGTAAGAATTATCTTTAAAAGGATGAATGAAATATGAGCCTGTCTACAGGGGGAATAAGGTAGATAGGCTGAGGTTTGGAAAGGAGGTAGGTCTGAGACAGAATGGAAGGAAAATGAGAGAATGATAATTCTAGGAAAATGTCTGGTGATAAAAAACAGAAGATGAGCAGGTGTCTTTGGTCGCCCTAATCTCCTCAGTTAAGGAGGTGAAGGCATAGACATTTTGAAAAGACTCATTCACTGTTTCCATTTGGTTCATGGAAGAATTGCAACTGGAAACCCCATGTTTTGCCAAATTATTACATATTTTGATGGATGGAATTCTCCGTTAGGAATGGCCTCACTGTATCTGAACACCACTCAACTGCCGAACAAGATGATTCCCATGGAAATTCCAGAAGTGTCTCATTACATATGTTAAATCAGAAGAAGGATGAATCTTTGTTGGATCCAGACTCCATGCTTTTTTGTCTCTAGAAGATACTAAAAACAAGGAGTCCTGCTCTGTCTTTAAAGGGCACAGACAGCCAACATAATTCTGTGGGAGCTGCTTTTCTGGTATAATTACCCTAATGCAGTATTTATCCTCAAGGTCAGTAGTGGCTGTTAAAACGGCTGTCCTTTCCCTGGAGAACAGCATCCTCCCCTGACAAATAATTTCTGTTGGAAGAACATTCTGTAAGTCCATGTTCTCACTACAAATATTATCCAACTTAGCACTGGAGGACATTTTAAAAAACAAAGGGCTTTCTTGAACGTTCTGAGCCAAAATATCTTGGACTTAATTCCCTTTCCATGAAACAAGAAGGATCTTTTGGATGAAGGATAAGTCTTCCAGTCTTTCATCTCCATCTTCCTTGCAAGTGTTGTTTTGTTTTAGTTTCTGCTCCCGCATCTGAATAAGGGATTTCAGTGGATGACCTCTAAGCTCTCTTCCATTCCTAGCATTCTGGGGCTCTGAATCTGGAGTCTACAGCCATTTGTGCCTTAGTTCCATAGCAGTAGGTCAGCGCCTTGGGGCTAAATAATGAACATGTCTTGTCTTTGGCTTCCCCAAAGCACGTAGGATGGACTGCTTGTGTCAGTAAATATCTATGATTGAAAATAAAAAATGAGTTAATTAAATAAATGGCAATACCTTCAAATATTGTAGCATTGCCTGGGGCTGGCACCTTCATGAGGATTAGGAAAGAGAGGCCAGTCCAGGTGGCAGAAACACCTACCTACATGGCTTCTTTAGTGTGGCTCTGGCTGAGTTTCACCCCCAGCCTCCTTTCTTGGTCATGGGCTCTTGTTCAGAATGCAACCCCAACAGGTGTACTGGGCAACCCTTTTGCTGTCATACATCACCTGACCTCCTGTGAAGCCTGAGCAGCGGGTCCTCATAGCTTCCTCACAGGTCTGCATGTAACCTGAGGGGACAGCTGTCCTGAGGAAACCAGTATGCCACCAACCTAAGCACCCAGAACACAGTCACAAAACCCACACATCCTCATCTCAGATCCTATTAGGGATCAACAGTGAGATGTTTCACATCCTTTTTTACCTCAGGGATCTCCAGATGTAAAGCCTCCCTGTTGCCAACTACTAATCTCCTACTACTCTGACCCTTTCTCACGTTCATATTGCTGGTCTTTCTGTCACTTATTAAATTGGCTTACTTTCTTTATCTTTAGCTTCCTCTCTTATCATTCCCACCACTTCCTGGACTTAACCGAAATTGAACTGCTTCTCAGATTAGAGGGTTTTTTTTTTTTTTTTTTTTTTTTTTTTTTTTTTTTTTTTTTTGCTATTTTTGTTTTGTTTTGTTCCTTCACATCCTGTGGATTTCAGGATTAGGAGATAATTTCATTTTCTCCCTATACATCATCACTTCACAGACCTCCTTGCTCTCACAAGATCTACTTATTCTCTAAGATTGGCACTCCCGGGGTAGAATACATAGCAGAGCCATGAGCTACTCACTCTCTTTTTCTCTCCGAAACACAAAATGGATTTCGCTTGGAGCAGCAATATGCCCAACCTATTAAAAATTAAAATTAAAATTCCCTTGTAATTAAGATTAGCCAAGTCCCATGGTTTTATCTAATGTGGTGGAAACAGAAATCACTAGATAGAATTTGCAGGAACTCAGTTGAAAAGGAGGCCCACTTGGCTAGCTGGCTCTCTACTTTTGTCTCCTTCTCCTTCTTCCTGACTGTAATGACAATTTGCTGCCTTGGGTAGCACAACTTGTTATGACATTTTAGCAATCATGAGGCAACAAGCCCGAGGGCAAAAGCTACAAGCTAAAGATGATTTAGAGGAAAGAAGCCTCTTGGTATTAGCCCAGAGAGCCTGTATCCTGACTTCTTGTTATGCAAGAAAAATAGAACTTATTTATTTAACCCATGTTTGAAGCTAAATATGACAATTAGCTTCTCTGATTTCTCTTTTTTATTCTTCAAGAACCGTGACTGTGAGATCACAACCTTTTTTTTTCTGATTCTTTTTCTTTTATTGGAGTTCAATTTGCCAACATATAGCACGTCACCCAGTGCTCATCCCATCAAGTGCCCCTCTCAGTGCTCGTCACCCAGTCACCCCCCACCCCCCCCCACCCACTTCTCCTTCCACTACCCCTTGTTCGTTTCCCAGAGTAAGGAGTCTCTCATGTTCTGTCTCCCTCACTGATATTTCCTACTCATTTTCTCTCCTTTCCCCTTTAATCCCTTTCACTATGTTTTATATTCCCCGAATGAATGAGACCATATAATGTTTGCCCTTCTCTGATTGACTTATTTCACTCAGCATAATACCCTCCAGTTCCCTCCACATGGAAGCAAATGGTAGGTATTTGTCATTTCTAATGGCTGAGGAATATTCCATTGTATACATAGACCACAACTTTATCCATTCATCTTTAGATGGGATTGGCTGTTGGGGATCACAACCTTTTCTTACACTTTGATTCTTGCCATCCCTCACTGTGATGTCAGTATCCGGGTAGGGGCCAATCGACATTTACACATAAAGATTTTTTTCCAACTCATTTCTAATTAGCTTTGTCTCACTCCACCAAGGACTCACTTGGGATTTCGTCCTAACCAGAAACTGCACCTCCCAAATCTCAAATCCCAACCTTCCGTTTTCTGACACCACCTCTTGTTCTACAAGATTAATTAATGGAGTAACCCCATTAAGACAATCTTTTGACCTCATCTGATCACCCATCTAGTAGGCTCTCTATTTCACTTCATCACTCCCTCCCCTACTTCTCTCCTCTCCCAGGTAAGACCTCATGAAACTAAAGTATGACCACTCTTTGGCAAACACTGTCCACACCTTTGACATCTTCTCCCTCCAACTTATTTGTATGGAAAAACCCAACTCCGGGTTCAAGAAGCAATCAAGCATTTTTGAGAATTATATAAGATATCACATGATAAACAGGTTTCACATCCATTTTGTGATCTGCAACTTCCAGTGGTACTCAGCTCTCCCTAGCAATTCTCCTAGATTGTTCTAGTAAGTTCATTTCCCACTTGCTGAAATAACTGTAGACCTGTCTGACATCTTCTCCTTAAATTCTTGCATCATATTATATTGGAGAAAAAAAATAGAACTTGAAATATTCAGAAATTAACTCCTTCATTTTTCCCTCACCAAATACTTACCTCCTCCCTTGAAGTTTCTAGAGGTCTTGCTTCCTTGTATAAATACCCCCCAACTCCCATCTTCTCCATCGTCCATCTCTTTCTTTCTATGATTCACTCTCCATTATCATTTCACCTGCTCTAGCATTGCTTATCTTCAAGAATCTACCTTTGATCTCAACTCCTTGCCCAGAGCCACCTCTGACTCTTTTCCCCTCATGATCAAAATTCTTTATTTTTTCCACATTCAATCTCCATAACTTTGCCTCCTATTTTTCTATTCACATTGTATTTCTATAAATATTTTTATTGCTGCTGTTTGCTTTTTGAAACTGGGCTTTTATAAATGTTTGTTTGAGTGTGATGGATAACATAGACAGTCATCCAATCATGATCTAGATAAAAAATTGCTAACATTTTGTCTAATTTTTTCAAATTCTTTAATGTTTTGTTGTTTTAAATGAATAAATCATCACAGATAAAGTTGAAATCCCCTTTGTTTTATTCCTTAGACACATTCCCTTCCATTACAGAGAAAATCATTATGATAGATTTCATTTGTATCCAAATCATTTTTTGTATTTTGCTGTATATAAATATGTATCTTTTCATTTTTACTTCATATACTTTACCATATATAAGTACATATCTATATCTATACATATATACCCATAAACAATCTAAATCTAGTTCTGTATATTTATTTTAAAACACACATAAGATGGAATAATTCTGAAACTTTCTTTTTTCCTCAACTTTAGACTTTTAAGATCTTTCATATTTATCTATGAAATTCATCATAAATGCTATATTGTATCCCAACACGTGTATTCAAAATCATTTACTTGAGAGGTAGCATTGTACGGTGACTAAGAGCAGAGGCTCTGGAGCTAGGGGCTTGGGTTTAATCCAAACACCTGTCAGTTACTAGCTGTGTGACTTCAGGCAAGCTATTTAGACTTTCTGATGTCAGTTATTTCATCTATGAGATGCAATTAATAAATGTAGCTAGTTTTTGGACTAAGTGAGGATTAAACAAATTTACCTATGTGAAGCACCTATAAGCTTCCTGGGCTATAGTCAGGACACAATACTAGTGTGTCAGTAGGAAAGCAGATGGCACATTCAAATTAGGATAATTGGAAAAGGGTTTACCCATAATAGGACTAATTACAAAAGTGTAGGCAAAGTATAGGTAAGCCATAAGGAATAGGACAGTAACCCAATGCAGCAGGGGAAAAAGGAAGCGGTAACCACTCATAGGCAAAAATAGGTGTGTCATTAGGAACTGAAGAAGTCATTGCAAATACAATTGACCCTTGTACCATGTGGGGTTGGGACACTGACACCCCATGAGTTGAAAACTCATATATAACTTTTGATTCCTGCCAAACCTAAATACTAATAGTTTACTTAGGCTGGAGGCCTTACCAATAACATAAATAGCTGATTAATACATATTTGGTGTGTTATACGTATTATACACCATATTCTTACAACAAAGTGAACTAGAGAAAACAATATGTTATTTAAGAAAATCATAAGTGTGGGAGGACATGCCTGAGTGGCTCAGTCAGTTAAGAGACTGACTCTTCATTTCAGCTCAGGTCATGATCTCAGGGTTGTGAGATTGAACTCCATGTTGGGATTGAGCTGGGCGTGGAGCCTGCTTAAGATTCTCTCTCTTCCTCTCTTTATGCCTCTCCACCCCCACATGCTCTCTCTTTCTCTAAAAAAAAAAAAAAAAAGAAAAAAAAGAAAATCATAAGCAAGAAAAATACACTTATAACATTGTACTATATTTGTTGTAACAAATCTGTGTGTAAGTGAAGCCATGCAGTTCAAACCCCAGTTGTCCAGAGTTAGCTGTCTTTCAAAGCACACACTCAGAAATGTCATCTCACTTCCTATATTCATTTGAACTGTAAAGTCTTCCCAGATGAATTTTAAACAAGAAACAATTGATTTTACCGTTTACATCATCTGACCAAAAGAAAAGGCATAAAGTAAGGTCCCTTCTCTCTGTACCTAAGCCCAACTTTTTGTCTTCTCTCCTTCAGCTTTTCCCTCAGTGGAGGAGAAAATTTTCATCTGACTGCTAGGCTCTGAGTATGAGAGCCCGTGGTCGGGGGACCTCGTGTGTGGTCTGCCTTCCTGTGGTAAACTGACTCAAGCAAGACATGATCTTTTCAAGTGTGCAGATCTTTATTTCTCTTATCTCCTTGGCCTTAGGCCTACTTGCAAGGTGTATGGAATCAGGGCCCCTTGTAGGACTGAGGCTCCTCTCACTTCCTTTCCTCCCTCTTCCTTCTTCTCTTCCCTTCTCTCTTCTCTTCTTTCTCTTCTCTTCTTTCTCTTTCCTCTTCTCTCCTCTCCTCTTCTCTCTCTTCTCTTCTCTTCTCTTCTCTTCTCTTCTCTTCTCTTCTCTTCTCTTCTCTTTCCTCTCCTCTCCTCTCTTCTTCCCTTCCTTTCCCTTCCCTTCCCTTCCCTTCCCTTCCCTTCCCTTCCCTTCTCTTCTTTGCTTCGCTCCACTTCTCTTCTTCCCTTCCTTTCCCTTCCCTTCCCTTCCCTTCCCTTCCCTTCCCTTCCCTTCCCTTCCCTTCCCTTCCCTTCCCTTCCCTTCCCTTCCCTTCTTCTTCCTGTCTCCTCTTCTCTTGCTCCCTCTCATATCCCCCCTCCTAGTGGCATTCAGGACACACTACCCCAAAATATAGCAGGTGAGTATATTGAAGACCCAATGCGGAAGGATTAGAGAAACTGGCAGAGGCAAGAGGGTCTCTCTGACCTTCCCTCTGCTGGCCACCCTGAAGCAGGTTATGAAACCCTCCCTCATGTGAGAGATGACTTCCCTAAACCTGGAGGAAAGAAACATCCTTTTCTCCAAGAGGGAGGAACCCAAAAAGAATTGGAAGAAACAGATCTTGCAAGGTCTTTCCATTTACTACACTTCGCTTACTGTTCTATCACATCTGCCCATGGTGTTCCACTCTTAAGCAAACACGGCATCAAAACACTCAGGCCTCACTGTTTCTTCAGGCCTTCATTTCATTGGAAAGATTCCCATGTCACATAAAACATGTATGAAATAAACATGCATGCTTTTCTTCTATTACTGTTTTTGTCAATTAAATTCTCAGACCCAGCCAGGAGCCTAAGAAGGTACAAGAAAATTTTTTCTACCCTACAATTTTCCCTCCTCTTCCTCTCTCCTTCTCCCTTTGACCTCATGATACATGAACTCCTCAGAACTCCCTCCTTCACTTCTGTTCTTTCTTCTCTGTTATATTTCTGTGTGGATAAACTTCTCAGAAATCCAATTCTTTATTCTTAACTTACTTTCTCTATCTATGTGGCCAGAAGAAGAATGGTAAGACCTCAATGTTTAAAAAGTTCTTCACCAGGTCTTTAACAAAGTTTTCATTGAGGAACCAAGAGCTTTCAAAGTTATTAACATCAACAACAACAACAACTACTACTACTACTACTAATACTACTACTACTCTCCCTCCTCCTCTTGGTTCTCTTTCTACTAGTGATGCTTAAAAACTTGGCCAGAGTAGGAACATTTGTCAGAGTATTTTTTGGCGCAATACTGCATCTTCTGACCATAATAGTTCTTTTTAATCCCACACAATTTTCAACATGAATAAATACCAATCATTTATACCCTCATATGGGTACAAGTTTCTTCTTTCACAATATTTACATATTAAACCCACTCTAGTTATTTTGTGAAAAATTTATTTTCCTGCTGAAAAAATCATGCCTTAGGAACATGTAATAAAATTCTAATGATGATATTATGAGATATTATAAGAAAATGAGAAAAGGCCATACATTTTGTCATTTATTTAAAGATTTTTTTTATTTATTCATGAGAGACACAAAGATAGAGAGAGAGAGAAAGAGGCAGAGACACAGGCTCCATGCAGGGAGCCCAATGTGGGATTTGATCTGGAGTCTCCAGGATCAGGCCCTGGGCCTAAGGCGGTGCTAAACCACAGAGCCAAACAGGCTGCCCTGCATTTTGTCATTGATGAGATGTCAGGCAAGTTCTTCATTGTTCCTACCTGGGGTAAAACAGGAGGGAAACTATTTCCCTAAATGAAAATCAGTGCATTTTAACCTGATCTCACATGCAGCTCTTCAGCAACAATTCTGTCTCCCACTCAATCCATTGGCTTCAGAATATACAACTGTTTAGAGGAAACAACTTAATTTTACTATAACATAGTAGCATTTCAAAGTCCAAACTATATGTGAGTGAGATAAATCATAAACATGGTTTACCTAGTTTAGTTCTCTTAAGTCATTCGGAACATTTTTTTTTTTTTTTTTTGTTTTTGTTTTTGTTTTTTTATTATTATTATTTTTTTTATTGGTGTTCAATTTACTAACATACAGAATAACACCCAGTGCCCGTCACCCATTCACTCCCATCCCCCGCCCTCCTCCCCTTCTACCACCCCTAGTTCGTTTCCCAGAGTTAGCAGTCTTTACGTTCTGTCTCCCTTTCTGATATTTCCCACACATTTCTTCTCCCTTCCCTTATTTTCCCTTTCACTATTATTTATATTCCCCAAATGAATGAGAACATATAATGTTTGTCCTTCTCCGACTGACTTACTTCACTCAGCATAATACCCTCCAGTTCCATCCACGTTGAAGCAAATGGTGGGTATTTGTCATTTCTAATAGCTGAGTAATATTCCATTGTATACATAAACCACATCTTCTTTATCCATTCATCTTTCGTTGGACACCGAGGCTCCTTCCACAGTTTGGCTATAGTGGCCATTGCTGCTAGAAACATCGGGGTGCAGGTGTCCCGGCGTTTCATTGCATTTGTATCTTTGGGGTAAATCCCCAACAGTGCAATTGCTGGGTCGTAGGGCAGGTATATTTTTAACTGTTTGAGGAACATTGTATTCTTACAAGGATGTCCCTGAATTTATGCCAGGTGAATCTCTATCCAAAGGAGAGACAATTCAAGCATAAAGAAAGCTTCATTCTCAGGAAGGCATCAGATCTTGGATCTGATCTAGTGCAGTTTTTGAAATTACTGTGTTTGTCACAGCAGGCTAGATATCATAGTGGTTAAGGAATGCAGACTCTCCTGCCGGCTCCAAAACTATAAAATTAGGATAATAATAGTTCCCACTTCACAGGGTTCTTATGTGGCTTAAATGCAGTAATGCATATTAAATATAATATAATACAAAGGATTGTAAGAACATATTGTGAAAAGTTATATGTCAACAAACTGAACAACCTAGAAGAAGTGGATACATTCTTAGAAACATACAATCTTAACTGAGCCAGGAAGAAATAGAAAATCTGAATAGACCAATTAAAAGTAATGAAATTGAATTGCTAATAAAAAACTACCACAAAATAAAAGTCCAGGACCAGATGGATTTGCAAGTCATTTCTGTCAAACATTTGAAGAAAAGTTACTACCTATTTTCCTCAAACTATTCTAAAAAATAGAAGAGGAAGGAAAACTTCCAAATTCATTCTATGAATCCAGCATTACCCTGATACTGAAACCAGAGAAAGACACCACAAAAAAAAGAAATCTACAGGTCAATATCCCTGATGAGCATAGATGCAAAATCCTTAACAAAATATTAGCAGACTACATACAACAATACATTAAAAAGATCATTCACCACGGTCAGGTGGGATTTATTCCCGGGATACAAAGATAGTCCATTATTTGCAAATTAATCAACATGATACACCACAACCACAAAATGAAGGGTAAAAATCATCATCATACCAATAGAAACAGAAAAAGCATTTCATAAGATTCAACATCTATTCATGATAAGAAAAAAACTCTCCGCAAAATGGTGTTAGAGGGCACATACCTCAACATAATAAAGGCCATATATGAAAACCCACAGCTAACATCATCTTCAATGGTGAAAAACCAAGAGTTTTCTAAGATAAGGAATGAGAAAAGTATGTTCACTCTTGCCATTTTTATCCAACATAGTACTGGCAGTCATAACCACAGCAATCAGACAAGAAAAAGAAATCATTGATATTCATATTGGTAAAGAAGTTAAACTGTCTCTATTTGCAGACTACATGATACTATACATAGAAAATTGTAAGGATTCCACCAAAAATTTACAAGAAGTGATAAATAAATTCAGTAAAGTGGCAGGATACAAAATTAATACCCAGAAATCAGAAGCATTTCTATACACTAATATGAAGTCACAGAAAAAGAAATTAAAACAAGAGTACCATTTAAAATTGCACCAAAAGAATAAAATATCCAGGAATAAACTTAACCAGGAGGTAAAATATCTGTACTCTTAAAACTATAAAACACTGATGAAAGAAACTGAAGATGATACAAACAAATGGGAAGATATTTCATGCTCTTGGATTGGAAGAATTAATATCATCAAAATGTTCATATTAGCCAAAGCAATTTACAGATTCAGTGTAATCTCTACCAAAATACCAACAGCATTTTTTGCAAGACCAGAAAAAATAATACTAAAATTTGTGTGGAACCACAGAAGACCCCAAATAGTCAAAGCAATTCTAAGAAAGAAAAACAAAGTTGGAGGTATCAAAATTCCAGATTTTTAAAAAAAGACTTTATTTATTTATTCATGAGAGACACACAGAGAAATAGACAGAGAGAGAGATAGAGAGGCAGAGACACAGGCAGAGGGAGAAGCAAGCTCCATGCAGGGAGCCCAATGTGGGACTCGATCCCGGGACTCCAAGATCATGCCCTGGGCCAAAGGCAGGCCTAAACCACTGAGTCACCCAGGGATCCCAGACTTTAAGACGTACTACAAAGCCATAATAATCAAAACATAAAGGCACTGTCGCAAAGATGGACACAGATCAATAAAACAGGATAGAGACTCCAGAAATAAATTCACATTTATATGGACAATTAATCTATGACAAAGGAGGCAAGAATATACAATAAGGGAAAAGATAGCTTTCTCAATAAATGGTGCTGGGCAAACTGAATAGCTACATGTAAAAGAATGAAATGGACTATTTCTAACACCACACACAAAAATAAACTCAAATTGGATTAAAGACTCAAGCGTGAAACTCGAAACCATAAAAATCCTAGAAGTGAAAACAGGCAGTAATTTCTCTGACATCAGCCATAGCAAGATTTTTCTAGATATGTTTCTTAAGACAAGGGAAACAAATGCAAAATCAAAACAAAACAAAAAGACTATTGGGCCTTACATAACATAAAAATATAAAGCAAAGGAACACAGTAAAGGAAACCATTGACAAAACAAAAAGACAACCTACTGAATGGGACAAGATATTTGCAAATGATATATCTGATAAAGAATTAATATCTAAAATATATAAAGAACTCATACAACCTAATACCAAAAAGACAAACAATTTGATTAAAAAATGGAGTCAGGGGATGGGGTAACTGGGTGAGGGGCACTGAGGAGGGCACTTGATGGGATGAGCACTGGGTGTTATACTATATGTTGGCAAATTGAATTTAAATTTTAAAAAAATGTAAAATAAATAAATGAATAGGCAGAGGATCTAAATACACATTTTTCCAAAGAAGACATACAAATGCCCAACAGACACATGAAAAGATGCTCAACATCACTAATCATCAGGGAAATGCAAATCTGAACCACAATGAGATATCGCTTCATGCCTTTTAGAATGGCTAAGATCAGGAAGACAAGGAACAAGCAAATATTTGCAAGGATGTGGAGAAAAAGAACCCTCACGCACTGTTGGTGAGAATGTAAACTGGTGCAGCCACTCTGGAAAACAATATGGAGGTTCCTCAAAATTAAAAATAGAAATACTGTACAAAACAATAATTCTGTTATTGAGTATTTTCCCCAGGGAAAATGAAAACACTAACTCAAAAAAAAATATTTACACCCCTATGCTTATTGCAACATTATTTACATTACCAAGACATGGAAGCAACCTAAATGTCTATCAATAGATAAATGGAAAAGGAAGATGTGGTATATACACACAATGGAACAGTGTACACAGCCATAAACTATGTTGAGACTGTGCCATTTGCAACAACATGGATGGACCTAGAGGGCATTATGCTAAATGAAATAAGTCAGTCAGGGAAAGACAAACGCCATATGATTCCACTCATAAGTGGAATCTAAAAACAAATAAATAAAAAGCAGAATCAGAACTGTAAATGTAGAGAACAAACTGATGTTTGTTAGAGGGGAGATGAGGGAGGTTGGACAAAATAGGTAAAGGGGAGAGGGAGATAAAGCCTCCATTTATGGAACAAGTAAGTCATGGGGAATAAAAAGCAGAGCATTAGGAATATAGTCAATGATATCATCGTGATAGAATGTGACAGATGGTAGCTATAGTTGTGGTGAAATAGCATAATGTACCACGACAGCCAAACTGTGGAAGGAGCCATGATGTCCTTCAATAGGCGAATGGATAGAGAAGATGTGGTCTGTATATATATATTGGACTACCACTCAGCTGTCAGAAAGGATGAACACCTACCATGTACATCGACATGGATAGAACAGAAGGGTATTATGCTGAGTGAAGTAAGGCAGTTGGAGAAACACAATTATCATATAGTTTCACTCGTATGTGGGATATAAAAATAGTGCAGGGGACCATAAGGGAAAGGAGGAAACTGAGTGGGGAAAAATTAGAGAGGAGGACAAACCATGAGAGACTCCTAACTCTGGGAAACAAAGGGTTGAAGAAGGGGAGGTGGGCCAGGGTGTGGGGTGACTGGGTGATGGGCACTGAGGGGGACACGTGATGGAATGAGCACTGGGTGTTATACTATATGTTGGCAAATTGAATTTAAATAAAATTTTAAAAAGGAAAAAAGAAATAGCGTAATGTATAAACTTGTCACATCAGTCAGCTGTGTATCTGAAACTAATGTGACATTGTGCGTCAACTATACTCAAATAAGAAATTTAAAATAAAAGTCCTGAACCTGAACTCTAGCATTAAGACTTCTAATATGTGATTACTTAATTAAGTCTTGTTGTTTAAAAGTGTTAGAATCAGGGCTTATGTTATTTGTAATGCAAACCAACAGATATGGAAACGGATACCCAGAGTAGGCTACTCTGAATACCATACAGAATAAAATGCAGAATGGGGTGTTGGAGGTTGGACATGCATCAGTGAAGATCCCACCATTTAAAATGTTGGTTTGTGTTGACCATTCGTTGTGGCCTTATACAAAATAGAGACAAGCTTACTCTAAAAGTGGCCATTCTGGATAAAGAAGATGTGTTTTATGTATACAATGGAGTATTCCTCAGCCATTAGAAACAACAAATACCCACCATTTGCTTCAACGTGGATGGAACTGGAGGGGATTATGCTGAGTGAAGTAAGTCAATCGGAGAAGGACAAACATTATATGTTCTCATTCATTTGGGGAATATAAATAATAGTGAAAGGGAATATAAGGGAAGGGAGAAGAAATGTGTGGGAAATATCAGAAAGGGAGACAGAACATAAAGACTGCTAACTCTGGGAAACGAACTAGGGGTGGTGGAAGGGGAGGAGGGCCGGGAGTGGAGGTCAATGGGTGACAGGCACTGAGGGGGGCACTTGACGGGATGAGCACTGGGTGTTATTCTGTATGTTGGTAAATTGAACACCAATAACAAATAAATTTATTATAAAAAAAAACAAAGCAAACCTTTCATTATGAATAACATAACTTTTCTTTAAAAAATGATAATCTCAAAAATAAAATAAAATAAAATAAAAAATGATAATCTCTTAAACTATTTAATCATTGTTAGCTCATATTTTAACAGGTCATAAAAACCTATGAATCAATTTATTACAATTCTTTATTTTAAAATAACTTTTATTTAATTACATGAATGTAAAATATTCACACTAGACTAAATTTAGGCTTTCTAGGGGAAAGGATTTTATGAATAGTACTTGATAAAAAAGAAACAGTTTATTTAAATAAAAATGAGTATTAAAACAGCAAAAAAAAAAAAAGTGGCCATTCTAAAAAGAGAGGTCGAAGTAGGCTTAGCTATGGTCTCTAAACCCAGTGGACCAAGAGTCTGATCATTTTGAGCCTTGCAAGGTTAGAAGAGCTGAGTCTGAGCCACGAGTTCTTAATCTGGTCTCCATTTATCTTGAGCACCTTGTGGCTCTATTAATAAAATTCAGAGTATGGGTGTACTTGGATAGGAAAACAAAATCACCTCTTTCTTTTCACTAGCCCCTAAGTGAAATCCAGCATTTCCTTTCATTATAAATGCAGACCAAACCAACCAACCAACCTACAGCTGGATCTGTGATTCTATTTGTCAACAGTAGGATACAGATATTTTATATCACGTTATAGTTACTACAGATGTCTCAAAATATTTTAAATTCATAACTACTTTGAAATGTCAGTTGACCCCACAGCTAGATATCGAATTGATTTTTAATATCTTCAACATTTGTTTGCAAAAATTAATGAGCACCTATAGTATCAGAAATGTGTTTTTAGTAATTTTCACAACTGTACAGCTGTATTTCAGTCTAATTTTTCCTGTAATCTGTGCATTTTATTTCATTTACTTAAAAACAGTACCTGTGTCTCTAAGCCTCACCAAAATTCTAAATGTGTTTATGGCATAAAGAAGGTTAAGAACATTTATTTACCTACAGTAAAATTAGTGAAGAGGAGATGGGGAGACAGGAGAGTTTGGAAGGGGATTGTGGTAGTAAAAGACATACATTGCCTCAGGCTACTCCCTAAATCCTCTGCCCTACAAAAGGGACAAAGGTATTTATTGTGAAGACGCATCTGGGAAACAGCTGGTGACCAAGAGTGGATTGTGGTGGTGCCTCCACACCCCAAACCACACTATTGTTTATATTTGCCTCAAACTGAGATGTAAATGTGAAGGCCAGAGGGAGGGGCTGAAGTCAAAAGCTTGTTGCTGGGGACCTGGAATTCTCAGACTCAAAAACTATATGGGGACAGAAATTACGGTTTAGAGTGGCTTGGAGTGGAGGTGGATAGAGTAGCAGCTTATTAAGTGTTTACAATATTTTTGTTCCTTTATTTTACTCTTATCAAAGTATAATATGTACACAGAAAGCACCCCAAATGAAGAATGGAGCATTAAGATCATCTAGAGCCCCCCAGGCGCCCCTTCCTGTCATCATCTCTATTCTGACTTCTAATAGGGGAGTTGGGTTTTGCCTGCTGTGGTATTTTTTTTTAAATTTTTTTTGTTGGGGTTCAATTTGCCAACATTTAGCATAACACCCAGTGCTCATCCCTCCAAGTGCCCCCCTCAGTGCCCATCACCCAATCACCCCAATCCCCCACCCACCTCCCCTTCCACTATCCCTTGTCCATTTCCCAGATTTAGGTTTTAGGTGTCTCTCATGTTTTGTCACCCTCACTGATATTTTCACTCATTTTCTCTCCTTTCCTTTTATTCCCTTTCACTAGTTTTTATATTCCCCAAATGAATGAGACCATATAATGTTTGTCCTTCTCCAATTGACTTATTTCACTCAGCATAATACTCTCCAGTTCCATCCACGTTGAAGCACATGGTGGGTATTTGTCGTTTCTAATGGCTGAGGAATATTCCATTGTATACATAGACCACAGTTTTCTTTATCCATTCATCTTTCGACAGACACCGAGGCTCCTTCCACAGTTTGGTTATTGTGGACATTGCGGTACTTTTTATATAAACGGGGTCATAACAGTAGGTGCCACTTTTTAGGCTCCTTTGGTAAGTTTGGGAAACTAATCCATATTTTTCCATGTTGTAGTTTGATTCAATTGTTATGTAAGCAGAGGTTCTCAAAATGTGACCGAGGGACTCCTGAGTCCCGGGATCTTTCCAGAATATCCACAAGGTTGAAAGCATTTTGTCTGCCTTTTCACTCTCATTCTCTAATGAGTGTACAGTGGAGTTTTCTAGAAGCCACAAGGTACATGATGGTATTTGTGCATTCCTATTTTAAAAGATTTCTCAGTTTCAATTTCCACTATGGTAAGTATTAACAAATATAACCCAAATAAAACTTCCCTGGGTTCGACAATCATTTTTTAGAATTCAAGAAGTCCTGAGAGCAAAAAGCTTGAGAATCGTCACTATGATTTTAGAACTATATGACGATTTCTTTTTCTTTTTCATTGTTGATGAGCATTTGCACCTTTTCCAATATCTGGGTAATTATGAATCTACTTCTATGAACATGTCTTTTGATGAACATATGAACCTATTTCTGTTGGCTATACATATACACCTAGCAATGGGATGGCTAGAACACGGAGTGTAGACTTAGTTTCTAGTAGATACTCCCAGTTTTCCAGAATGTCTGCAGCAGTTTATAGTCTACCAGCAGTCAACAGGTTTCATCTGGTTTACATTTTCACCGACAGGAAGTGTTGTCTACCTTTATCATTCTAGCTCTTCTGTGGATTGTATAGTGGTATTGTCAAGGTTTTAATTTGTATTTCTTAGATGACAAATGAAATCGAAAACTTTCATATATGTGTATTGACGATTTAAATATCGTGTTGTAAATTGTCACTTATGCCATATATTTTTCTACTGGGTCATGTGTCTTTTATTGACTTGTAGGCATGCTTTTCCTGATGTTTTTTTCTTGCATCTAGTGAAAGGATATGTTTCTCTTTCTTTCTCTTTCTCTCTTTCTTTGTCAACTATGTTATGTTGATTGATTTTTAAGAACTAAACCATTCTTGAAAACCTGGATTAATTCTACTTGCTCACAGTATATATCCATTTATTTATAGTGTTGGATTTGATTTGCTAATTCTTCAAGAGGCTTTTGTATCTATGTTCATGACAGAAGAGAGAAAGTAGTCTATAATTTTCTTTTGTTGTTGTTGTTGTTGTTATGTTCTTTGCAATCAAGGTAATGTTGGCTTCTTAAAATGAGTTGTAAAATGTTCCCTTCTTTCTATTCTCAGGAAAATGTTGTACAATGTTGGTGTTATTTCTTCCTTAAACATCAGAAAGAATTTACTCAGTAAGTCATCCAGTTTAGGGTTTTGCTTTCTTTTTGCCAATTATATTGAGATATAATCAACATGTAATATTGCATTAGTTTAAGGTGCACAATGTAATAATTTGACATATGTATATGTCATAAAACAATTTCCACAATAAGTTTAATTAACACCCATCACCTAGGGATCCCTGGGTGGCTCAGCGGTTTGGCACCTGCCTTCGGCCCACAGTGTGATCCTGGAGTCCAGGGATCAAATCCCATGCCGGGCTCCTTGCATGGAGCCTGCTTCTCCCTCTGCCTGTGTCCCTGCCTCTCTCTCTCTCTCTCTGTCTCTCATGAATAAATGAATAAAATCTTTAAAAAAAAAAAAAAAGCACCTTATATAGTTACAAATTTCTTTTCCTGTAGTGAAAACTTTTAAGATCTACTCTCTTGGTAAGTTTCAAATATACAATATAGCATTGTTGACTATAGTCATCATGCTGTCCATAATATTTGTAGAACTTGTTTTATCTTATAAGTGGAAGTTTGTACCTTTTTCTCACCTTCCCCCATTTCCCTACCTCCCATTTTCACCTCTGGCAACCATCAATCTGTTGTCTCTCATGGGTTTGTTTGGGTATTTTTTAGATTCCACATGTAAGTGAGATCATACAGTATTTGTCTTTCTCTACTTGACTCATTTCACTTACCATAATGCCTTCAACTTTAAGTATACTCATGTTGTCAAAAATGGGAGGATTTCTGTTTTGCAGGGATAAATAATATTCTAAATATATACCATAATTTCTTTATCCATTCACCCATTGGATGGGCATTTAGGTTGTTTCCGTGTCTTGGCTATTATGAATAATGCTGCAATGAACACGGGGTGCATAAATCTCTCCAAGATAATGATTTCATTTCCTTCAGATACATACCTTGAAGTAGAATTGCTGGATCACAATTTAGTACTATTTTTAATTTTCTGAGGAACCTCCATTCTGTTTTCTGTAATGACTGTACTGATTTACATTCCCACCAACAGTGTAGGAGGCTTCTGTTCACATTCTTGTCAACACTTGTCTCTTGTTCTTTTGATAATAATCATTATGACAGGTGTGAGGTGATATCTCATTGTGATTTTGATTTTCATTTCCCTGATGATGAGTGATGTTGAACACCTCTTCATGTACCCGTTGGCCAGTTGTCTATTCAGAGCCTTTTTCCATTTTTTTAAAAGATTTTATTTATTTGAGAGAGAGAGAGAAAGAGAGAGAGAGAGAGAGAGAATAGGAGTAGGGGCAGAAGGAGAGGGAAAAGCAGACTCCCCACTGGGGAGGGAGCCTGATGCAGGGCTTGATCCCAGGACACTGGGATCATGATATGAGCCGAAGGCAGATGCCTAACTAACTGAGCCACCCAGGTACTTCTATCTGATATTTTCACAAGGCCAATTCCATGGAAAATCATGGAATTGATGTTGTGCTCTTGTGGTAGTCTGAATACTGTGCCCCCAAAGATGTCCATAACCCAATGCCCAGAACCTGTGAACATTTACATTTACATAGGAATTTGCAGAAGTGTAGAGACATTTGAGGCCCCAAGGTGCTTACTTCAGGAGGCACATCATTGCAATCAATCACAAGTAATTTGATGAAGTGTGATACCACCTCATTCCAGAAATTACTAGCATCCCATTTACCATGGACAGAAGCTCAGCACTGAGTTCAAGCCCAAGGATGTGACCAAATCAATTTCAAAATTTCATCTTTAAGGGACCACTTGACCACTTCCGAGAACAATCTTGATTTCGATTTCTGATTCAATCAGGGTCCAGGAAGGTAAAAATTATAAGTAACTTTAAAGGTCTGACTATATGAAGAACTCTTAATTAGGTATCAAAATTGTTTACTGGGTATATTTGAAGGCAAAATAAAGGACACATTAGTGAAAACAAAATTAGCACTGAGGTAGAAAATGTAAAAATCAGCTATTTCCTCTAGAAGTGGGATCACGAAGGGATAGGGTTGGAATGATTAGACTTAAAGCTTGGGTAAAGAGTGCCATGGGCTGCAGCCCACACCCCTGAGGAGGGACCCTGCTCAGTGCAGGCTGGTGTCTCTGGGCTGCATGGAGGGGGGCACTTGGGGCTTGGACCAAGACCTCTGAGAGGCAAGCCTGTTACACGAATCTACTGTGGTTTCTGAGCTGTACTCCCACCCTAGTAAATATCTTCAATGTATTGGCCACAGAATGTTCTGTGACTTGACTTTCCCGAGAAGCAAATACCAATCATGTGTACAAAGAACAGCTAAACTGCACAATTACTGTCTTCTAATCAACAATAGAAAAATGATTACAGATGGCCCTGCGTTCTACGTGATATGTGACTCTTTCAAGGTGATTGCTGGCACATCCAGCTGAAAATAGGGTTTCCAGCAATTAGGGTTTTGTTGTTATCTACGCTTAATTCTCCTGGGAGAGAAAACTAAATGAACTGCTTGCTTACCCATGCCTGCCCTTCCAGGCCAAAAATTGTTTTGCTTTCTTCAACCACTTCAGTTTTTTCCCCCTTTTTAAAAATCATCATTATAAACACTGGGCATTTATGTTAGTGATGTGAGTGAAAGGTAGCAGGGGCGACGGTCCTAAGCCATAACCAGAATAGACCACTCTCACTGCCTCCACCGCTGGCAGCCTGACTAATGATCTAGGCTAAATGTCTCCATTTCCACACACTTTCAGTGTTCCTTTTTATCTGTTGTTAATGCAGCCACTCGAGTGATCATGTTGTGTTAAAAGCTAGGTCAGAGTACGGTCACTTCTCTGCTGAAAACATCCTGATGACTTCCGGTCTTTCTGAATGGAAGGCAATGCTGGCGTAGTAGTTTTCAAGCCCTCCCAAGACTTACCGTTTTCCCGCCACCCACAGGCCCAGTGACTGTTACCTTTGAGGCCTGACTTTCAGCTCTCCTGTCCTCCTTCCCTCTGTCCTAGCCACAGAACCTCCTGGTCTGCAAAGCCAGATGGGCTTGCACCTGCTATCATCTGGCCTTGAGGCTCTTGCTCCTGGAAGGCACTCCCTATCTGCATGGCTTTCCTCTACAACCTCCTTCAGAGCTTTACTGGAATATGATCTTTTCTTAGTGAGACTTTTTCAGTCATTCTAATGAAAATTTCAACACATACACAGAACTCTTATCCTTACCTGCTTTCTTGTCTGATGCCTCTCACAAAGATCTGGGCTCCTTGAGGGCAGGGATTTCCATCTCTTTGTTCACTGCTGAATCCCCAGCCTCTTCCCGATACTGGGCTCACAGGTCATAAACAAATATTTATGAAATTAATAGTTAGATGGATGAATGATGCGTGATAAACCTGGGCTTCCCCTCTAATCATTGTCTGATTGGAAGTGACTCTTTTCATGTCTCTGTACCTGAATTCCTTCCTCCATAAAATAAAGGTCATGATATTCCCATCTACTCAATGTTCTTTTTACCATTGATAATGAATTTCTGTTTGCAAAGATTTTCAAATTTCTGAATAAAAAGCGTTGAAACACGAGATGTTTGTTTTTAGAGGTAAAATTGAAAACAGCTTTTGACTAAGGGTCAGAAGACCAAACCGGGGTCTAAGGCACAGATGAGTCATCTTGGGCACCACTTTGTACTTGGTGTTATAACCACAACTTCCCTTCCTGCCGCATAGGATTGCTGTGAACCTTGGGGAGCATGAAACGTGATAGGTATGCGATAAACATTAGTTTCCTTTTTCTTTATTCTCCTATCATTCAGGCCAAAAACAACAGCAAAAATCTATCATCTAAATGCTGATAATATTAATAGGATCTTTTTTTTTTTTAGAAAAATTATTTATTTATTTATTTATTTATTTATTTATTTATTTATTTATGATAGACAGACAGAGAGAGAGAGAGAGAAGCAGAGACACAGGCAGAGGGAGAAGCAGGCTCCATGCAGGGAGCCCGACGCGGGACTCGATCCCGGGACTCCAGGATCGCACCCTGGGCCAAAGGCAGGCGCCAAACCGCTGAGCCACCCAGGGATCCCCTAATAGAAGCTTTTATTTATTTATTTATTTATTTTAAAGATTTTATTTATTTATTCATGAGAGACAGAAAGACAGAGAGAGAGAGGCAGAGGAGAAGCAGGCTCCATGCAGGGAGCCCGACGTGGGACTCGATCCCAGGACTCCAGGATCAGGTCCTGGGCCGAAGGCAGGTGCTAAACTGCTGAGCCACCTAGGGATCCCAGGAGCTTTTATTATATTGTCTCTGACTGGCCAGGTTAATTCTAAAATACCAAGGTTTTGATGGCTTTAGTTCCACATGGACTATTTACTTAAATTTAAGTTTTGTCACTCTCAGCTCCACCCACACCCTGCTTATACAGGACTATCGGTGAATGTAATCCATACCTTTCTTATACTACTTTAACAGCAATTGAAAGTTCAGGCTCTGATGACAGGTGATTCAGTGACCCTGTAGCATCACTAAATTACTTTTGCCATTAATTATCTTTATAACGGGTAAAGATTTTTAAGACTTTATCATTGACCTTCATTCAAGAGCTCCAGCTACATTGGGTCATGTAAAGAGAAGTGCACAATATATGAACTAGTCAGCATAGTCTGATAACCTGATTATTTCTAGATAGGTTTCTCCATGTCATGTAACTGTCATAGCAGGGTCTGTTTATGAAGAGTCCTCTGGAAAATTCCATAAAGATTCACACATCACAAAAAATTCAGCCCCATTTACAATAATTTTCCCCTTATGAATGATAAGATATCAACTCTGCACTTTATATGGACTTTGTACAAGTTACTGGCATATCCAGTCATTAAACATTAAACATTCTCTGGCATATCCAGTCATTAAACATTCTCTGGAGGGGGTGAGAGACACCACAAACACTTCAGGAGCTGTGACTGACCAAAGAGACCGGCAAAAAATATGAAGATATCATTTAGAGAAATCTTTCTGACAACTTTCTCTCTTTCTCTCATATTAAGTCACAGCAGGTAGTTTTGAGGAAATTTACCTTTTGGGGGTTCTGACAAACATAATCATCCTGTGTGCATTTGCAGTGTTTCAAAATTCATAAAATGACTTTCCATATATTTATGCAATTAGAGCTGCACAAAAATCTGTGCAGTAACTAGAGTGGTTGTTTTTTCCATTTGACAGACAAGAAGACAGGTGTGGGGCTGAGAGTTGGCTTGATGAAGTCCAGGTGCTGAGGAAAGACAGAGTCCGTGTTCAATGTATGAGGGGCTGGGAGGAAGGATGTTTTGTAGGACTGGCCCTGAGAGAACCTCAGTTCTTGTGATCCCCGAATGTAATCTCATGGGAAAAACCACTTTGCCTGGAGAATGTAACAATAGTAAAGCAAACAATGTTCCCAGAATAAAGGTTGGGTCTATTTTTAGTCCAGTGGTATGCGCCAGGCTACAGTAAGTCTGAAGGAATGTGTTTTGTATGATGAAGAATAAACTGAACTTATTTGGTGCTGATTCCTTTTATCCACGCCCTCGCTCTAGAGTCCCTCAGACTGTTTATGCTTGTTAGGGCTCTGTTATCTTGTGCACTGGGAAGAAACAAATGGTAGCATCAAACAAAGGTTAAATGGGAAATTTTTCCCTTCAGTGTTAAAATTGATCCTTTACAAGCACTTGGGGAATGCATAGAACTTCCACCTCTCCTTGCTGCTGCCGTGTGCAGGAGACGAATGCTTCCTCTAATGGGGTGGTTGCTACTACCCACCAGGTGTGGGATTCCAACTCAAGGGCAAAATCAGAGGTTGACATGCAGAGAAAATTTTTAAGAGAGTTAAAATTTTTATGAGAGTTATGGGACCTACTTCTAGACCCACTCTTCCTGCTAACTATGCATCTTTGAATGATTAAGTTACCTTCCCAGGCTCCATTTGTTTTGTTTTGTTTTCCTGTGCAATGGGGGTGAGGAGACAGTGGGTTTAGTAGTTGTCTGGTTTAAGATGCACCATTGTAATTCTCTGATAGGTTGTTTTATGGAAAACCTATGGACTGAAATCTGGTTAGTTTGTCCAAAATGTAGAGTAGGAACAGCTCTCTGAGTCACCTGATTGCTCTGAGCAGACACACAGCCTTGGTCCCCTTCATTCACTGGGCATACTTAGTGAAAGCTTCCTGTGCCTTCTGAGGAAAATAATATATGCCAGAATCATTTCTGGTATTGTCTTCTCCAAACTTGTAAGAGTGAGTTAAAACAATAACTATCTTCTCGAGACATCTGCTGACATCTGATGCGAACTCATAACAAATACACATATTGTCGATGGCTGTGAATGGCTGTCCCTGTACTTATGCATAACCATGTGTGTGGTTCTGTGTTATTCCATGCTCAAATCTTCTGATAGCTTTGCCTCACAGTTGGAAAACAATAAAATTAAAATTAAAAGTCCTTACTTTCTTGTATGCAGAACATATGTCACTCCGACAAACTAATAGCATAATTGACAAAACACTTGGAGAGATTGTCTACAAAGGAAGACATAAAAATGACCAATATGGTTCATCATGGAGGCTCAGTCAGTTAAGCATCAGACTTGATTTGGCTCATATCATGATCTCAGGTTTGTGAGATTGATACCCTGCATCAGGCTCTATGCTCAGCACGGAGCTTAAGATTCTCTCTCCCTCTGCTTCTGCCTCTCTCCTCTACTTGGCCTTCTCTCTCTCTCTCTCAAGAAAAAAATAGCCTATAAGTACACGAAAAAGTATTCAATGTCATTAGATTCAGAAAATGCACATTAAAACCCAATGAGATAGTTCAATGTACCCACTGAAATGACTGAAATGAAAACAAACACAACACCAAATATTGGAGAGGATGTGGAAGACCCAGAACTCTCGTACGTTGCTGAAGGTAATGATGAATGGTACAACTACTTAGGAAAACTGCTTAGCAGTTTTGTTTCATTTAAAGTAAAAAATGCACTTACCCTATGACCTATCAATTCTACTTTCAAGAATTCACTCAAGAGAAATGAAAAGATATGTCAATGCAATGACCTGTACTTAGTAATAGCCAGAAACTGGAAATAATTCAAATGACTATCAATGAAAACTGGGACGTCTGGGTGGCTCAGTGGTTGAGTGTCTGCCTTTGGCTCAGGACATGATCCCAGGGTTCCTGGATCGAGTCCCACAGGCTCCCGATAGGGAGCCTACTTCTCCTTCTGCCTGTGTCTCCACCTCTCTCTGTCTCTCATGAATAAATAAATAAAATCTTTTTTTTTTAAAGAAACAATTAGGAGTAAAAAGATAGACTAATAAACATGCAATAACGTGCATAAATTTCAAAAACATTTTGAGGATAAAAAGCCTTAGGGAAAGAATATGTACTCCATGATTCCACTCATATGAAGTTCTAGATTGAGTGACACTAATCCGTGGTAGAGAAAAATTAGACTGTATGCCTCAGGAGGCAGGGCAGAGATTGACAGGAAGTGGGTATGAAGGAATTTTTAGGGGTAATGGAAACATTATTTTTAAAAATAATTTATTTTTTTTTTTTTAGAGAGAGAGGGTGGGGGAGGGGCAGAGAGAGAAGGAGAGAGAGAATCTCAAGCAGGCTCCATGCCCAACACAGAGCCTGATGTGGGGCTCGATCTCAGGACCCTGAGATCATGACCTGAGCCAAGATCAAGAGCTGGACCCTAAACTGACTGAGCCACCCAGGCATCTTTGTAATGGAAATATTCTATATCCTACCTGAGATGGTGGATACCTGGGTGAATATATTTATCAAAATTTACCTAATTCTCTGCCTAAGATCTGGACATTTCACTGTCTATAAATTGGACCTCAATTAAAAAAATAATCTCTGCTAGGACAGCATGATTTTCTCTTGGCTACCTCTCTGGTCTCATATCCTACCACTTGGCTTCTAGCTCCCTGTATCCCAAGCACCATGCCCTTCTTGTTCCTCAAGCACACTAAAAATATCCACCTGTTCTTTGCACTTGCTCTTGTCTCCCCAAATATCTTTGGGGCTTGCTTCCTTGTTTTTTTTTCAGGTTTCTGCTGGCCTGTCATCAGGTGAGAGACCCCTGACCAGTACCTTCAAGATATCTGTTCCTCGCCTTATCCCAGATGCTACGTGACTTGACTTTGTTTTTCTTTTATAATGACAGATACTGTATTGGGTGTTCATTTGTTTATTTTCTTCTCAGACTAAGATGCAAGTTTAGTAATGGCAGGAATTTTGTTGTTGTTCATCACTGTGTCCCTGGTACTTAAAACAATGTCTGGCACAGAACGGGCCTTCAGTAAATTCTCGTTGAATGAATGGAGAATGAATATCTCCATGACTTGACTTAGAAATATATTATTTCCTGCTCTAAACATTCCCAGAAGACTCTCTTTTATCACTTTAAAATCTTTCTCTGCAAGACTACATCTTTTCTCTCTGCATGTGTGTCTCCTGCCTGCAGCATTTAGAATTAAATTGGTTTTTGTTTTGTTTTGTTTTGTTTTGTGATAAAGTTGTTCCTCTAACCCCCATTTCAGGCTGTAGTTTTGCTGGTTTGCTGTGCCTTCCAGACACATTTGGGTCACATATTCACAACTCAGGACCATGAGGCATGTCTGCTGTCATTATTTGAACTCAGGTAGCATAAGCTTGAATCAGATCATTAAGTTGTTGATCTGATTCTCTGCTAAATTAAAATGACTAAAAAGGGGTGTCTGGGTGGCTTAGTTGGTTAAGCATCTACCTTCAGCTCAGGTCATGATCCTGGGGTTCTGGGATTGAGCCCCAAATTGGGCTCCTTGCTCAGCAAGGAGCCTGCTTCTCCTTCTCTCTCTCCCTCTCCTTCTGCTGTCCTCTCTCTCTCTCTCTCTCTCACTCAGTCTCTCTCTCAAAAAAATAAATAAAATCTTTAAAAAAAACAATAAAATGACTGAAATGATCTGTTTGACAAAGTTTAACATGGCCATTCAACTCTTACATGTTCAATTTAAGATGAAAAACTGACACAGACAGACAGACGGTCATGTATAAAAATAAGTCATAAATGTTGAATATAGTAAAAGACATGATATTTTCACTAGAGATTGGGAACTGGCCAGTGGCTATAATTGATGGAGAATTTGGTTGACCACCCAGGGGTATGATTAATCATTATTAGCAAAATGAATAGCTGCATAAGTACAGTACTTGTATTAAGTATGGTGTGCTCAAGATTAAACTGGATGAATTGCTATTAATCCCAAGCCCCTCAAACCACTCTACATTTCATAGTGAGCTCTGGGATCAGGAAGGTGGAACATTATATTGAATGTCTTCATATGTAGAAAGATCCTTCTTGAAAAATAACCTGTCCTTAAAACTTTATAGATGCGTTCTATAAAAGTTTTGACCTAAATATCTAAGTTAGTGGCTCCGTGAAGACAGTTAATGGGTCAAACATGGCATATTGTTTAAGTATATCAGAAAAAAAAATTTACATTTTGGTCATATGGCATAAATACATTCTGTGCTCTGTTAAAATGGGGTAGTTATAGTAATGGATAACATTAGTGAAAGTGTGATTCAACGTGACCAACATTTTCTAAACATGTGCTGAGCACTGGGCAAGACATGATGGATATGAAATGAGCCAGATGTCTGTCCCCTGCCTGAAAGGAACACAGGCTGAAGGGAGACGTGAGATAAGACAGACACACAAATGAGTGCTGTACTTGAACTTGAAGTCAAACTTTGAAACACACCCTCACCACATGTAGCCAACGATCAGAAAATGCAAAGGTCGATTCTACATTAAATGTTTCACCTGAGTTGTAAAAGGTATTTGAGTTAAGATAGGTGAGGCCATGTCAGGTGGAAGGGACATCGTCATGGAAGAAGGCGCACAGGCAAGAAATTGCACATATACTGGCAGGATGGTAGTAGCCCTACCATGAGAAGAATTTAGAATTGGAGGAAATATGTAAGGCTGGAAAAGTAAGTGGGAGGAAAGCTGATGGAGCTGATCATACTTGATCGCATTTCCCTTAGGGGGCTGCTAACACTTTCTGAGGGCAGTGGTGACATGGGCGGATTTTTGTAATAAGTAGTTGACTTTGTAGAGGTGTGTGCGAAGTAGAGAGAAAGGCACTCTATGGTGCCTGAAGATAAATTAATGGTAATATTTCCACTGTGTTGCCAAATGTTCTATACTCAAAAGAGCAGAGATACATTTGTATAAGTGTCTTTATAGACGGGAGGATGCATTTACACACACACACACACACACACACACACACACACGACATCCGTTTGGCAGAGAATCAGCAGATCTGAGAGGCAGAGTATTAGGATGGTCGAGGACCTGGGCTTTAAATCAGACAAAAAGCCTGGCTCCTTCAACAGCTGTATAACTTTTCTTAAGATACTTAAACCCTCTGATATAAAATGGAGCAAAAGACATTTACTTTACAATTTGTTAAGCAGTGAATATAATAACTCATCTGAAGGATTTAATGTAGGTTCTGGTCTATTGTAAGTACACAGTAGCTGGGAGCTCACAATACTTGTGTGCCGTGGTCACTGTTGTTGCCAATGTGGCACCTACCCCAGGTCAATGAGTATTTTGGTAATAGCACTTATCAGAAGAAGCCCGAGGTCTACTAGATTCAGGAAGATAAGGTCCATGGTCTCCACGATGATTGTTTTATAGTTTTAACCACAGAAGACCCCCACACAGAACATAGAATCCTCCAGTCTGTTCCAAGTTTCATTTCAGTTCCAAATCACTCTGGTGAGTGAACACTTTCTACCCCTCCTGCAGCCTCACTACATACTTATTTATTCATTCTGCTACTCTTGCTCAGGGATGATCTTCAAAGCATTTAACACAGCAAAGTTTATCAAACGTATTGTTACTGACTGCTTGAAGTTGATTGATCCTACAACAAACAGCTTCTCTGACGCATGGAAAGAGTAAGCCACAGAGATTTCAAGTGATTAAAAAATTTTTTTAAACAATTAAAAAAACCAACTTTAGTGGATATAATAACATTTACAACACTTGAAAAATAAAGCAAATTAAGGAATTCAGAAAAGATGATGGAGAGTAATTTCTCCTCTACTCTGGTTGTTGACTCACTGCATGCTTGGTGCCAAACAGAAAGGACACAACTAAACCTTTTCACTGAAAACGATAATCCATGAGAGCAAAACTGAAGAATGAAGAATAATAGAACTTGGCATAACACAGAATCATCCAGAGCGTTTAATTAATCTGAAGGCTTTCGTTGTAGCAGCTTATCTGCAACAAGTCCAATGATGTGGATGTTGAAGGAAGAATGGTCCCAGGCTCCAGTGTAGTTGGGAAGGGCCTGGTTCCATAATAGACATCTGGTGTCCTGTCCCCCAACTGTCTCCCTCTCTTCATGTCCCGTATTCCTCAAGTCTCATGCTCTCTTTTCACCTATCTACCTATTGACTTCCAAGCACCTTTGCTCAGAATTCTCTTTTCCCTCATGACAACTTACGGAAATAATTCTTACAGTTTCTCAAAACTCCCAACTCTTCCAAGGAGCCTTCCGAACTGCCCCATGTTCTTTTTATTTTATTTTATTATTTTATTTTTCCTTATGTTATTTTTTTTAAGAGAAAGAGAAAGCTCACACAATAGTGGGGAGGAGGATTTGAGGGAGAGGGGAGGAGAGAGAATCCCAAACAGGCTCCACGCTAAGGGCAGAACCGGATGCAGGGCTCCATCTTGGGACCCTGAGATCATGACCGGAGCCGAAATCAAGAATCTGACACTCAACCGACTGAGCCACAAATACGACTGTAAGACTTTGCTTCTAACACCTTAGCATTGACATCACTTGCCTTCACAACGATCTGATTCCTCAAGCATATTGTAAGATCTTAGAAACCAGGAAGCGTAGCTTTTATATTGCCCTGTCTTCCGAAATGCAGGGCATTACTGCCTCATAGTGTAATGGAGAATGCAAAAGCAAATCATACTACTTGCGCAAATTTAAATTTAGGTATACTCTTTTACCTCTTGGGAACTCGGATTCTTCATCTGTAAAAATGGGGGTAATGTCAATTTCAAGGTGTTGTCATGAGAAGTAACTATGACATTATAGATAAAGCTCTTAAAATGGCACTTGACCCATTGTGTGTGCTGAATGAATAGCAGCTTAAACAACTTCTGTGTTCTGTAGAGTTGAGGTGTAATAATTACCTTCTCTGGGTAACTCATATGAATTACGTCCTCAGTTTGGCCTACAATTAAATGCAAGTCGTTTGTGAGAAAGAGAACCTAAGCACTTAATGACTAATCTACAGACAGAACAGCTCTTCTTGAGGGGATGTATTGTTACCAAACCCACTTGTCTCTGTGAGCAATTTATGCTGCAATGCCTCTAGGATAATCTGCTGGTTCCTTTGGGATTTACTGCAATGGTAAATTTCCAAAGATTGGAAAGACTTTCCGAGGTGCTCTAAAAGGCTATCTGGAAAACTTAAAGACCATTTTAAACGGGAAAATATGAGATTAGTTTTAGTCAGGTGAGCTGGTGATCCTCCAGGGCTGTTCCTAGCCCTGTGATATGGTGTCATTCTTAGGCCATGTCGTCCTAATCATGTTATCTGTAATAATAGGTGAACTTCAATTATATAAAAATTTAGTTTGCAATCAGTAACTACGAAGATTGAAACAAATACAATTAAATTGCATTTAACTCTATCAAACATTTTGAAATCATCTATGTAACTCTTAAATTACAGAAATTATATTGCGTGTTGCTACTGGATTGGGCAGAGGTTGATTATTTTATATATATATATATATAATGATTATTTTATATATATATATCTGATATATATATATATGAGGAGGATATATAGAGACAATATATATACTGTATATATCTCCTTTCTGAAGGAATGACAACTCTTTCCTGAGTGGTCTCCTTGCATATTCTTTTATAGCACCACCAATACTTATAGCTCTTGGGAGGCAGGCATCAACTAATATTTATTCATCCTTTATTCTCACTCCTAGAGCCTAACACACTGCTGGCCCATGGTAGGTGATCAATGAATGTCTGCTCTTTCAGTCCATCAATACATTCTGATCCTTCTCTATCCTTAACTTGCTTTGGGCATATCACGAGTCTCTCTGGGCTGTGCCTCTGTTTCTTCTCTGAAATTCTATAATTTTATGAAAAGAAAAGAAGCAGAATGAAAAGAGACATTAGATCCAATGGATTTGACCCTGGGCCACTCACGTGTAGGCAGGCAGGACAGTCCGTGTGCTCAGCTTTCCGGAACTCACTTTTTTCTTGCCCATGTTATTGTCCTCAGTACAGACAGTGACAACGTTAGTAAGAGCAGAGATAAAACCACCTTCGTTATTAGATCTGGATGAGTGGAACAGGTCCCCGAAACATGCAGAGAGTCAGATCTGCCTCGGCTTTAATATGGTTAGAGAGAGTTACTGGACCTCATCCTCTTTTTTTTAATGGACTGATTACCAGACCCAGCGATCAAAGGCTCCTGTTGTTTATCTTTACTCTTTTACTTTAATGACTTCTGACACTCCATCAGGGTGTCCTAGAGACTCAGATGGAGTTTTGATTGCCATAAAGGAGGAGATGATAGAAAACTCACCAGGGTCTATGATGTCCTAGGATGAACCAAGATGGGGGTGGGTGGATTATGAGCAATAGCATCGCCTCTGTTTAAAATGAGCCACCTACCCCTAACCCTTACTTCACAGATGAGGAACTCAAGACTCAGAGGCACAAACTGATTTCTTTGTCATGGGCACTGGTCAAGCAGGGAAGTAGAGCTTCCTCAAAATATCAGGAATGCACATTTATTTGGAAAAACACTGCTCAGTAAATGTGAATCTTTTAATTCCATCCCCATAGGTGCTTCTCCCAGAATCTTAGGTGCTAATAACCTTTCCTCCCCTCAGGATCCTAACGAGCGTAAAGAGATAAAAGGTAGAAAAAAAAATCAACTTTATTGTTGACTGTTCCGTAAAACACAAAGCACAGAGCTTCTTGGTAAAGCTGGGTTTGAATAGGGTCCAATTTTCTCATTCAAGTGGCAAGGAAGAAGCTGGGAAATGGTTCACTCTCACTCCCTAGGGGAACATCTGTCCCCGTTGGTCGGCTTCCTCATGATGGCAGGAAGAAGCGAGAAGCCCTTTATAAAACAAAGGCAGAAAGTGCAAGAGCAAATGAAAACAAGAAATGTGTTCCTCTTGGTATTCAATTTTATAAACATAATTCAAATGAAATTACTACATAGGGCACGAGGCTCTCAAATTTCATATCACCCACTTCTGTTCCCTGTGCTGGAACAAAAATGAGTGGAAAGAGATAAGAAGTATCCACTCCAATACTCTGCTTTACGGGGAGTAGAGAGAAATGTCTCTTCTATGGAAATGCAAGGGAAGGAAGATCAGTGCCTCCTTCTGGAAGCTTCCAGGGCTGGTCTTCATTTCTCACCTGCACTATGGCAATAAGCCTCTTGTCGTGTGTTTGTCGTCATTCTTCTCATTTGTGTTTTTCACAACAAGGAGGACGATCTTCCTTTTAGAAGATTAAATTAAGCCATCACTGTCTACCAAACCTTCGATATTTCCTTAAGACAGTCATCCACTCCTTCTGTGCCTCAGTTTCCTCTTCTATACAATGGAATATGATGATAATGGCTGTGCAAATTTTTTTATGAAAGTTAAATGATTTCATAGCACAAAACACTAATAAATGCTAGCTATTATTTTCCTCATTTTATTTATCCTGCCCTGCCTTCTCTCACCTACTGCTGGCTTTGTATGGAGTATCCTCATGGTAGGTACCACACCGCCACAGTGCCTAGAGTAATAGGGCTTGAGCCTAGAAGTATCTAGCTCGTTCTTTTAATTTAACACCACCCAATAGATCTTGGCTAGCGTGGGACACAGGCCCCAAAGATGACCACTGGGTTTTCCAGTTGAGTCCAAAATCCCTCTGCAAACCTGGCTTAGGCTGTGGTATTGCAGAACTAACTGTTGCTCATCTAAAACTGATGCACTAGAGAAAAGGCGGGACTCCAGACGCAAGCCACAGATTTAATCTTTGGGAAGCAATCACAGCAGCCATGAAATGATCATAAATGACTCCAAAGAAAAAAGAAAGGGGCTATGGCCTTTAAGCTTCTACTGTGTGTCTTGAACTGTCATGAATATTGCCTCAGCATCCCCACAGCAGACCTGAGGTGGCAATGTTGTAACTGAATCACTGTAACTTCAAGATCAAGTGAGTTAGCCAAGGTCACTCAGCTGGTTAGTCACATAGCTACCAAGAGAATCCAGGTTTCCTACAACTTTGCCAAATTAATTAATTAATTAATTAATTAATTAATATTTAAAACGCCCTGCTTAGGTCAGCTGTGGTGGGATTGCAGAAAGCCTTACTGTGGTCGATGCAAGGTGAACTTTCAAGATCTCAGAGGAAATGCCTTTTTCTTGCTCACCTCACTACTTTTACTCTTGGCAGTAAGGCCCTGAGAACATAGGAAATATTATTAGTGTTAGAAAAGTGCCAATTTCAGCTAAGCTCTCTTGAGTTGATAATGCCACACAAGAGAAGCAGTACAGAGACTAAGAATAAACCGTTTCTAAGGTTCTCCGAGCATTTGAATTTGTGATCTATAAAGCTCCATCCTTAAAAGGCAGAAGAATTTGGACGTAAAAATTATAGACAAGTTCTGCCCAAGGCTTAGTCATTAGCAAGGGAATTTTTCATAAATGTAAAGTTTGGGGTGTTTCTGGGTTTTAACAGACCTAAGATGTTTCAAATACTCTGGAAGCTCAGTCTGTGGTTGGCACTATGTTCAGAACTAGTTAGATGATATCTCCCACCTCTCGAGGTTTAGATTCTAGAGGAGAGAAAATAAGACCTCGAAAGTTGTCTGGTGATACGCTTTAGATTTTTTTTCTTTTTTCTTTTTCCCTCATTACATTTATGTAAGACAACAATATGCATGCCAGATGGACTCAGTCCTCTGTCATGCCTATTAAACACACCAGCTAATGTATTCCTTGAACTAACAAGTTCTTTCCTTGTGAAGGATATTAGTTTCTCAGTAAAGCTGGAATACGTAAAAGGATCCCAGAGCAAGCAAAAGATTTGCTGTTTTCACAGAGTTTACAAATATTGAAAAAGTCATATTTGCATTTTTTATCTTTAAAGTACAGAAACAATAATGAGAACAATATGAAAAAAGAAAAAAATCCTGCAAAATCCCATCAACCTAACACTGAGTCTTCTGCAGAGCAAAAGCAAAATCTCCCACTTGATTGTGTTTATTCCAGTGTTTCTCAATTGACTTGACCAATATTGCCTTTTTTGCCCATCATGAACACCTTCCAGTTTATAGATTTTCTACAGAACCCAGACGGGGACATGCTGCTCCAGCCATTTCCTTACTTCCACTTCCAATATCGGAATGTGCCTGTCTGCTGCCCCCAATTCTCTCAGGATCCTGTTTTCTACAGGCGTGGGGTGGGTTAGGGGGACAGAAGATAATCTGACAGCAGTATGTGTAGCAGGGTGCTATGAAAATGCTCCATGCTCCTCAGTTGTATACCAGCATGCTTTCCAGAGACAAATTGAAAACAAGAAGTGGTTTGAATGGTGGGAGTTGAAAGCTTCATGGAAGATGGTTGGAAAAAGACTTTGTATTGCTAAAAGGGAAGTACTTGGACGTGGAATCTAACCTCAGATTTGCTGCTAAATGTCTATGTGACTTTGGAGCAGCCTCTTCATTCTGGGCCTGACTTTTTTCTCATATGTAGAAATGAAAGGGCTGGAGAAAATTTAATGTCCTCTAATTGTGAAATCACACTAATCCATCAGCCTGTTGCAAATGTGAATCTAATGTATGATGAAATTGCTGCACAATTTTGATTGGAAGCACTTAAAGATAGGGACAATTTGAACATCGGGTATGTTTAAATGACCCCTAAGGTCTCTCTGGGGTGAGACAATCTTCTGTAACACCTTTCTAGTAAGACTCAAGGTGTTTTCACCCTTTCTTCTAGGATCGAAGTATTTACACAATCCTCCATATTTATAGTTTCCTGTGTCAGGAGGCTTTAAAATCTATACATCATTTCGCTGAGTGTTTTCTTTCTAATTCAAATCCACATTGAAAAGAAATGATCAAGGATAAATTAGGACACGATAAGACCATCTTCCCTAAAGCTAATAGGGGTTTGGGGGTGGCGAGGAAGCAGGAAACTAGCAAATGATTAATTAGCCAGTGGGCAGATATATGTCATACAATAAGGAGATTATCATCAAAATTCACTTATAATTGGGTTTTCTGGGTGACTCAGTCGGTTAAGCAACTGATTTTGGCTCAGGTCATGATCTCGGGGCCCTGGGATGAAGCTCTGTATCAGGGTCTACACTTAACGGGGAGTCCGCTTGGGATTCTCTCTCTCCCTCTGTCCCTCCCCCTCCTTTCAAATAAAAAAAAATACAACCTTTAAAAATACTGATTTATAATTAATTGCAACGGTATCCTTGCTTAAGAGGAACTTCACACACACACACACACACACACACACCCTATGTCACTTAAGCAATTTGAAAATTAGTTTCAAAAAATGATTTTCTCCCAATCTGTCTTCCAGGACAGGTGGACAAAGAAAACTGTATACCTACAGAGGGAAGAGAAGGATGAAAGTAATAGTCAGCCCAAGAATGTGGATATTCTGGTGCTGGGGGAGAGGGAGGCAGATGTGTAAGTGCAAGAAACAGGTAAGGGGAAATCTGGGGAAACAACATGAGGTTGATGGGGAAGAGCACCATCACAGCATCATGTTGATATTGATGAAACTACTTGGTTAGTTGGATGAATAAATGTTTAACAATCTTAGTTTGAAAGGCTTTGGGAAGCTCCACCACCAGCCACCTTTCCCCTTTTCCTGTGCTCAAATTTCTTTCTCAACATAACCATTCATTCATTCTGTCATTTACTGAGCAAGTGTTTTTTTTTTTTTTTTTTTTTTTTTTTTTTGAGGCCTTGTCCTGGCCCAAGGACGGTCGTAGATCCTAAGAACCCCAAACGGATTATGATACAATCCTTTCACCCAGGAGCTGCCATTCTAGTCCAGTCTGGTCTCATTTGGACAATGAAAGAAATAGGTTCAAGTAGATGTAATGTGTTTCTTAGAGATACCTACTGGGGGCTGTTGAAAGAGAAAGGAAGCATGCCTATTTGGGTAGGTGGATGGGAAACCCACCAGAGGGGGCTTGTAGTTTAGGAGGGCAAGGTTGGAAAAGGCTTCTTGGTCAGAGGACTATAGAAATCCAACTCTTCTTGGGGATGGAACAACAGCAGCTTTGTTCTCTCCAAGGTGGGCAGAGGATAGTGGACCCTCAGACTCCCTGCCTGCCATAACATGGCAAATGATGAAGGCAGGTGGCAAAATATAAGAATAATATTGACAGATCTACTTTTTAAAAAAGATTTTATTTATTTATTTGAGAGAGAGATAGAGAGAGAGAGAGAATGAGAGCATGAGCCAGGGAGGAGCAGAGGAGAAGGGAGAGAGAATCACAAGTAGACTCTGCACCCAGCAAGGAGCCTGTCACTGGGCTCCATCCCAGGACCCTGAGATCATGACCCAAGCCAAAATAAAGAGTCCAATGCTCTACCGACCGTGCCCTCCATGCACCCCTGAGAAGATTTCATTTTTTAAAACAGAAAGGCACCTCTTATAAGGCCAGGTGTGCAGTCTGGGTTACAAGAAGTTGAAGACTCCTAGTACTGGCCTCTGCCAGCATCCTTGGTAATTCTTGACTTTGTAAATGGGAACATAGCTGCCGAGAGCTTTCTGATGAGCCACTGCCTTTCTCCAAGAACACTGACCAACTAACACCTTCAGGTAGACTTTCTTCTTCCTTTTGTGAGAGGGAGGGAGAGAACACACAGGAGACTTCTCTGCAGTGACTCCTGGGCTGCGCAACACCCCCCGCCCCCCGGCAGTGGACACCTAATCTTTCTCAGTCCTTTCTTCGGTTTCAGCGTTATCACTAGGCACATATTCTAAATCCATCTTGTCTTGTGGTCTCCTTTGTATCTTTTTTGCTTTCTAGCCAGGGAACCTCCTTGAGAATAGCGCCATAGAATTTCAGCACTAGAAAATGTCTCACGGATTGTGACTGGAAGTGACACTTCCTGTGTGAGGAAACTGAGGCCCAGACAAAGAGCAACACATACACTGGAATATTCTAACACAGTTGGGACTATACTTCAAATTGAGTTCTCTTTCCATGATCCCTCTATCCCCCACCCCACCCCCTTCTATTCTTTTCCAGGCTATACTTACAACCTCCCTGGGGTGCTCGATCCTACTTGTATATTCTGGCTATTTTCATTCTTGCATACTTTTCCCATGAAGATTTTGTTGTTTCCTCTTTCAGACGTGACCCGAGGACCTTAGGCTGGCCTCATTAACTGATCCCTGTGGCACCTTAAAAGACAGTCTTCCCCTGGGAGCTGCATGGCTCGGGGTTGCTCGTCCCCAGTTCCTGCATTCCCACCAGCCCCTGGCCCCCTCTGCAAAGCTAAGATGCAAGCAACTTGCAATCCATGTGGAGGAAAATATGTGTGAGGCCAGTTTGGCTTCTTTCAATGCCATTTACAACCTTTGTGGTTTGAGTCTGTCCTTAGAAAAATTAAATGATAGGTTTGAATGTTACTAGGGAAGAAACCCAGCTAGTTTCTCAGGGTACCCTCCTGGGAAGTTTCTAGCTTCAAGAAGATAATGCTATGCCTGGTGTCAAAAGAAAACAACAACAACAACAAATTAATGCCCTTCATAGAATTCAGTTGTGGTGGGTGTGAGCTAGGTATAAATCTGGAGCATACAAATGGCCGAGTGGTGGCAAAGCCCTTTCCCCTCTCTATCTGTCTGCAGTGACTTATTTAGGATCCTGAAGCCAATGCCTGTATTGCTTAGAGTCAGAAAAATGTGGCCACATTGATATGGGATTTGGGAAAGTTAAAAGGCCTCATCTGCTAGAAGTTTCTCTCTCCACTGACCCACTCCCTGGTTTAGCCTGCTAAGTTTCTCTTTTAGATGCATGCACCTTGAGTTATTTAACCCAAACTCGCAGCCTTACCTTCGGAAGGAGAGTACTAAAATGTACATCTCACTACACGTAAGAACAGTGGCATAATGCTAGGCACGGAGCCAAGGTGTCCCACGTGTGTTTATATGATGATGATGACAGTACATTCCTTCCTTTGGAGAACCAAATATCTGACCCCCCCTTCCATTTACATCTAGCATCTTAGTGAAAAGATAAAGACAGTTTCAGCCTTCAAAGAACTCACAGGCCCTGCCAAGACGATCTGTAAGCAGATGATTGCACTACAGTGTGGCAAGTAATTGTAACAGAGGTGACTCCAAGTTGGATGGGAGGATATCGTGCAGCTGGAGACAGACAGGGAAGGGGCAGGTGGTATCTGCCTCCTGAGAGCCAGTAGAAGTTATCATCAAGTGGTTCCCTGGAGCTGCAGAAGTTTTTATCATTCATGGAATCATATCATTTTCGAAGAATCTATTGAGAAGCCCAACATGCATGATTAGAAAGAGGAACGTTTTGGAAAGAAAAATCACCAGGGCTGGAAATGGGGAGAGAACAGGGCATCAGCAAATCCAGAGTGGGAAGGGGCAGGATCTCTGAGCACCCGGTGCTCGGGGAGCTCTCTTCCCTGCCAGGAAGGGAAGATGCCCAGATAAATGCATCTGGAGGTCAAATGTAAATTCCAAAAGAAAACACTGAAAGCAGCCTCTGGTTGCTTCAAAATATCCCCATGCCCCATTGTGCTCATAAAGCAGTGATATACCAAATATCCATCATTTCCATCCCCACTTCTGTGTGTAATCCATGCATACCTGTGAGGGGCACATGGAAGGGAGCTAGTATGTTTTAATAATCATTTATTTGGTGCTTACATTATCTTTTTTTAGTATAACATTATTGTAATATTTTTAAATTATCATTTATTAAATATGTCTTCCCAACAACAACCCAGTGAGTTTGGAATTACTAATCCCTTTTACATATAAAAAGATTAAAGCTCAAAGGGGTTTAAAAAAAAAAAAAGATGAAGTCACTTGCCCGAGGTAACATAACTAGAAGTATCTGAAACAGGAATTCAGATCCAAAACCTACACTTTTTCTCACATGATGTCATAACAGGCCACAATAGGCTCTGGAATCAGATGTATTTGGATTTAAATTCATTAAAATAAATCATGTTCTTGTCTTGTGTGATTTTCTTTTTAATCTCCCCTTCTTGACAGTCTATTAATGAGGTCTCTGGCTGGTTTGTTTTATTTATGAGTCTTATATAAATATTTGCTTCTCTCATTTGCCTATTTTGGCTTTCTTGATAAAATGTTCTTAGCTTATTGAAATGGTTGCCAGCGTTTCAAAGACAGCATGGAACCCAGTCAGCTCAATTCAACATTTTCACCCAGCAAATATCACGAATTCGACATTAGTGACGCTCTAGAGATCCCTCTTGCCCTGACTCATAATTCTCACCCAAATATCACCACGTAACATGCCATATATTTGTTCATGTGAATCCCGTGATTCTCTGCACTGGCCTGGGAGCTCCATGAGACCAGGAACATCCACAGTTTTGTTCAAAGATGTACACTCAGGAGCTAAGTAGCTCTGGGCACTGGTAGGTGCTCTACAAGTATCCACGAAATGATTGCGTGACCATTAAGTACTGAAGGCAATATAAGGATGCACAAGACAGTTTGGGTCTCAATATGTGCATTTTTTTGGGGACTCAAGATAAATGCATGAAGTTGCCAAGTAGCATAAACAGCAGGTTAGTGGTTATAAATCTAGGGCCCGAAATTCACATGTGAGGGGAATGTAGCTTCTCTACATTAGATTTCAAGTCTCTCTTGTGCCCTGTTGGCAGAAACTTTAGGCATCTAAGATCTGATGAGAACTCATCTAGGTCAAGCCCCTGGGGGCAGAGGCTGTCTTTTTCCTTCATCTGTCTACACTGGTCATTCCTAGGATGACATTTGGCCCTTCCGCTGGGGCTCCTCCAGGACTGGCCGCTCTCTCTGCCCCTTCTTATGCAAAAAGGCACAGGAATTCTTGGGCTGCTTTTCATCATCTCTCAGGGACCACCTTTGGAACATTCTGCCTAGATATTCTATGCATCCATCCCCTCTGAGGTCTTGTTGCCTTTCTTGGACTCTGTCTACAAAACAGAGTCCCCTTTCTCCCTCCTTCCCGGGACAGGATGAGAGAAGAAAGGGGCAGGATTTCCTCTAGAAGGGAAATGGGGAAATAGCAGGGGAAAAAAAGTCAATATTCCAAAAACATTATTTTACCATATTCTTCTCCTAGTAAATCTTTGCATTCCGGGGGGGGGGTGGGGTGGGTGGGAGATAAAGGTATTTTTTCCTCCTGTTGTTTTATCTCTACTTTCTCCCCAAATGGCAGGACCTGACCTGTCCAAATAGGACTCCTCAGGGCAATAATATCATTGATCAAAGCAATCCACACAAAAGCAAATCACTTAGTCTGTAAAATGGTGCTTACAATCTATAGATTATGAATCAGTAGCCAAAACTGGCTGATGTGTCGAATAACAGAGTCAAGAAGCCAGTTCATGTTCTGCGGCAAGAGCTGAGCACTCTGTGGTTATTTAGATATTATTCAAGTCCACTCGATTCTCTTCACCAAGTATTTACCAAGCACGTGCTGTGTGTCACTATTTTAGTACCAGGACATGAGTTCTGGAGGGTCAGCATGCCCATTGATGTCCATTCTTGCTCTTAGATGGCACATTGCTAGAAAGTCTGAGATGGTATCTGCTCAAATGGCCCCACATAGGGCCTGTATTCTAGGGTTCTCCCTTGTTTCCAGGCAGTTGTCTCTGTGCTGCAGACCTCGTGGGGCTGGCTTGGCAAGGCATGGTCTCTGATGGCCCCCTCTCTACTGTATGCTGCTGTCCCCTTCACTTTCTACATCCTCACCTGTGTGGGCTCCATTCCCACTGCTCCCCCTTTGCCTCTTTATTCAGTACAGCAGAGATTGCTCCCTCTGCAGCCACCAGCCCCCTCTTGGAGTCACACAGATTATTGAGACTTTTCTCATCACTGCTACCCATGTTCTTTCTCACCCTAGGCATCTCCGTGTTGTGGGGGGCAGCGGTGGGGAGATCCTTGCGTCTCTTTTAGTAATGGTGAATTCCCTGCCGGGCAGGGAGATCTCAATCCTACAAATTGGTCTAAGTAGCATCTGAGTGCAGCGACCTCTCAACTCAGCTCACCTCCACCCCCACCCAAACCCACACCTGAGGTGCTCAAGAACCCCAGGAATGTCCTTATCTGGATTTTGCAGATCAAGCCCTTTGCTTAAGGTCTGCACTGAAATTGGGTTGCCTGACATGTTGCATCATCCCATTTCTGTAATCCCAATTTTCTCCTGGCTCGCCATCTGTATATCCGCACCATCCAAATTCTCAGCAATCCACCCATTAGGTATTTCCTCAAAGGAGGGCTTCTTCCTGAATCTTCCAAATATTCACTTCTGTCTGTATTCATGAAGGAGACTGCTTCTTCAGATTCTTGAAATTAGTTCTTGTCCTTATCTGACCACTCTAAACATGGTTTGGGTATTTGTATCTCCCACTGTCAGGTTGTTTTTCTCCTGATGGATATACCCTCAGCCAGTTACTAAGCTAAGGGTAACCTAGTCACCATTTCTTGAGCACCTGCCCATTTTCTGGGTACCACTGTTGGGTAGGTAAAGAGCCTCAGTGACTCCAAAGACCTTGTTCCTTCTGGAAAAACCCTGGATGCAAACACTAGAGGAAGGTGGGAGAGAGGAATTTATTCCTTTTTTTTTCCTTTTCTTTTTTAGTTTCCTGCCTTATTAGTCATGGTGAGTCAAACAGAATGATCACAGTGTCGTCTAAAAGCAGGTGTTGTGATACTTGCTGTCAGAAAGGTTGGAGTTTCAGAAACATTTTGTTTAGAGAATTATCAGTACTCTTATCTTTGAGAGGAAATGAGAGTTATTAGGGAAGAGTGAACACTAAGACCATTTCTTTATGTTGTTGTTTTTAAGTAGAAACTTTAAGGAGCATAGGAGGTATTCCATCCCTTAGTTCCTGACCCCATCAGCTGGCATTTTTATACAGGTGGGGTTGAGTGAAAATTGAATGTCAGGCAGCAACCACAGTGTGGTAGAAGGTCAGCTTTACCCCAGGGCAGCGGAGGAGAGGTTATGGATGATGCATGTCCATAAGCTGTTGGTTTTCTTTGTCACAAACTGGGAGAAACGCTTTCTTCTCTCCACCCAGCAGCTCCTGTGAAAGCACCTCTTACCTACTAACAGGCTTTAAACGACATATTTTAGCATCTTTTGTTGAAATTAAGGCATTATATCTTTAGAGTACTTTTGTGAAACATGTGCCATAAGGGGTTAAATTTTCTCTCTGCTAATACAGCCTATTATCCTGGAAAGAACAAGAGATCTGCAGTCAGAAAATAGGAGCTTGAATTTCAGCTTTGTCACCAACTGGCTGAGTGATTTTTGTTTGGCAAGTCCCAACTTAAATCTCTGTTTCTTTATCTGTAAAATGAGACTAAGAGTCATGTCTGTGTCATAGGTTGTGAAGATTAAGTACAATAATATCTGTGAATAACACTTTGTAAATTCTGAGTTGAATAGAAGCTCATCTGTTCATTATTTGCCATATATTCCCTCCTACAACTACCTCATTAAGTGTTCTGGTATGACTCATAAGCTTCATTTTTGCCCCAACTCCTGCAGAATCGCCTATGATTGCGTTGTGCGTATGGATGCCCATCTAACAAGCTGGTCTTAAGCTCCACCCCAAAATGCTTCTCCCACTTCAATAACCCAATCACATGGCTGAACCTGGACCTTGGAATACCTTCACCTCTGGAATGGTAAATTCCAGCATTCTAAGATCTGACTAGCATCTCTTGTCCCTAGAGCCATTATAAGGCTATGACCCATGTCGACTTATTCCTCAACCTCCTTGAAACTTTGTTCCTCAATTTTTTCCCCCGTTTTCTCTCAATTCATCATTGCCTGATGGCTTCCCTTCTTTTCAGTCTAAATCTATGGTGAGTCTCTTAAATTACTCACCAGCAAGCACTTCCATACTTAGAGACCCTTCCCCCTCTGCATCTATCTTGTCAGTCCATAGCCATTGACAAGTAGACCTACGCCTTCTCCATTCCGACCTGGGTCACTGAGCATCACTGCAGGACATGACACACTTGGGAGTTGGTGGGCTCTCACTGAGTCCAGAGGTGACGCCCTCTGGACCATTTGACAAGCCTTCTATCTGCCCTGCTCAGCTCCCTCTTCTGTCCCTCACAGGGGCTGGTCCACACTTTCTTTAGACTTCACAGGTCCTTTCTCCACCTCTCCTACAAGTTCAGCAGACAGTTCTTAAGTTTATAGGCAAAAAAAAAAAAAAAAAGTCTCCCAGAAATGAAGTCCCTTATCATCTTACCTCTACCCCTGTAAACTTAAAGCTAATTTAAATTAGCTGGATCGAGCCCCAGGTCATTGGGCTCCCTGCCTAGCGGGGCTGGTGGTAGTGGGGGTCTGCTTTTTCTTCTCCCTCTGGCTCACCCCACCCCTGCTTGTGCACACACACATACTCTCCTCTGGCAAAATAAATAAATAGAATCTTTTAAAAAAATAGTTGAAAAATGTTCTTCTTCAGCCTGGTGTCCTTCTCGAACTGCACACTGTAGCTCTCCTTCCTTCTGAGCTTCTGGAAAGACCCTGTCATCCACATCAGAACCTTTCTCCCTCCTTCCCCCGACCCTCACATTCAGTCATCTGTTAAATCCATCGTGTAGGTAGTTCCTACTGAATGTTTCCTGTGTTTATCCTCGCATCCATGTTGTGTCTCACATCATCTTCCCATTCTTGCAATTCTCCTCTGACTCGTTTCTGTGTCTCTGGGCTTGCATCTCTCAAATCATGTTTCTAAAGCAGGATGTTTCTAAATCATAGTGTTTTCTTGTACTTTTTTATGGGATAAAGTGCAAATTCTTTGTAAGGTCGGAAAGGGCTTCGAATGACCTACCTCTGGGTCTCGCCCCAATGTCTTAATGTCCACAACACTCAGACCTCTCTATCAAGTGTTTGTCCTTTCTCCAAGATTTCCCTCTTTCTGTGAATTCTTACTCCATTTCCTCTGCCCCCAGGCTCTGGCAGCTTCTTCCATGGAATGAGTCATTTTCTCTTTCATACCACTGATTGCTTTGTCTCAACTTAATACTCTGCATCTTTGGTATTCGCATGTCTCATTTATCTCCTCCTCCAGATTGCAAGGCAAGAGAAAGGAGGGACATATCTTATTCATGGATACTTTTCCTAAAACCTGCCCCACACTGCCAGAAAACACACTCTTATAAGTGTGTTTCAAGAAATAAGGGAGGCAGTTAGGACCCTATGTGGGTCTTGGAAGAGGAATAAAATGATGTAGTAACAAACAGAGTTGAAGGATGCTTTAGAGACACAATATTATGACCATGGTGCTCTTTTTAATAATTCTAGGAAGTATCATTCTCATGCTCTTATGGAATGAATGTTTGCACTTGCACAAAATGCACATGCTGAAGCCCTAACCCCTCATGTGACGATATCAGGAGGTGGGGCCTTTGGGAGAAAATTAAGGTTAGATGAGGTCAGAAGGATGGAAATCTTGTGAGGAGATTAGTACCCTTATAGGAAGAGACACCAAGGAGCTTCTTTCTTCTCTCTTTCTCTGTCTCTGTTCCTCTCTCTTTGCCTCCCATATGAGGTCTTAGAAAGAAGATGGCTGTCTACAAGCCAGGACGAAATCTTGTACCAGGAACCTTGAACTTCGACTTTCCAGCCTCCAGAATTGTAGAGGTAAATTTCTATGGCCTCCTTCCCCCAGCCTGTGGTACTTTGTTATGGCAGCCTGGGCAGACTAAGACATGTGGTGGTGGTTGTTAGAACCTAGAGCTTCTAGGGTGGCCCCAACCAGAAGTTAGCTATCTGTCCTCTGAAACCCTGGAGCACCTTTCCCCTTGCGCTCTTGCATGTATATACTGTATATAATGCAAGATGCATGTCTTATTTAAAACGAAAGCATCTGGAAGGACAAGATTGAGTCTGATTGTGAATCGTGCCCTCCCCTCCTCCCCCCGCCAATGTTGTACAGCCTGCTACCTGCACAACCACCATGGTTCTCCTATTCTAAGCCTGCTCAAAAGTTATATGCAGCTAGGTCAGCGTCAATGGGATGTCATTTGAGTTTTATACGGGCTGGGGTGGGGGCAAAATAAAAGTTGTAGAGCATGAATTATCAACAAAAATCAGGAAATGAAAATTGTATTTTCTGAACTTCTGAAATTTTTATGTGTATTATGGATGATATTCTGAAAAGAATGCTTCTTAAATTTCCTAATGGGCGACTAGCCTCTATCAATCTCATTTGTTTACAGATACACCTGTGACCATATTTGGCAAATTAATGAATGAGTTAAATATTAAATTTTTCCCAACTTAAAGATTAGTTTGCTCCTGCGTGATTTATATATAAATAATTATACCTTCTCTGTTTTGACTGGTTCTCATTCTTCCAGTATATATGAATGAGATTTGTTCACACTTTTCCCCCATTTCCTAAGGTTTCTGTGGTTTTAACTCAATTTTTTTTTTTTTTTTTTTACTAATTCAGTTTCTATTAAGGGAAAAATAAGGGTTAGAGAGACACTAAATGTGCTAGATTTATTAGACCTCTCCTTCTAAAAAATATACTTATTCAAACATAAACAATATATATTTTTAAAGATATTTCTTTTTATTTATTTACTCATAAGAGACACAGAGAGAGAGAGAGAGAGAGAGAGGGAGGCAGAGACATAAGCAGAGGGAGAAGCATACTCCCTGCGGGGAGCCCGATGTGGGACTCGATCCTGGGACTCTGAGATCACACTCTGAGCCAAAGGCAGACACTCAACCACTGAGCCTCCTAGGCATCCCTAAACAATCTTTTATGTGAGATAGAGCCACACTTTTAACTATAGCTATTATTCACTGGCTTAAGGAGAAGCTTGAAACACGAAACTCAGGGAGCCTAGGGATTGTCCCATATAATCAGGGAAAGACATCAGTCACTTCATTCAATACTTTCATTTTGCAGACAAGGAAACCGAGGTCCCAAGAGTCGAAGTGACTCAACTAAGGTCTGTATTGACTATATACTTCCTTTCTTTTGCTTATTTCAGTGTTAGCAAGATATAATTGATATACAATGCTGTATAAACTTAAGATGTACAGTCAGTACAATGACTTGGTTTACATATGTTGTAAAATGATTACCACAACAAGTTTAGATAGCATGTGTCATTTCCTACAGATACAAGGAAAAGAAGAAAAAAACTGTATTTTCCCTTTTGATGAGAATTCTTAGGATCTACCCTCTCAGTAACTTTCCTATGTACCGTACAACAGTGTTAACTACAGTCGCCAGGCTGCGCATGACTTCCTCAGGACTTACTTATCTAATAACCGGACATTTGTCCGTTTAGATCACCTTCCTCCAATTCCTCTGCCTTCTACCCTTCACCTGTGGAAACCACAAATCTCATCTCTCTTTTCTAGAAGTTTATTTTTGTTTGGGTTTTAGATTTCACACATAAGTGAGATCCTGCAGTATACTTCTTTCTCTGTCTGACCTATCTCACTTAGTACAATGCCCTTAGGGTCCATCCGTGTTGTCACAAGTGGCAGGATTTTCTTCTTTTTCATTCTGAATATTATTCCAGTGTGTGTGTGTGTGTGTGTGTGTGTGTGTGTGTGTGTGTGGTCACGTTTTCTTTACCCTATCATCTGTTGATGGACATTTTTTTTTTGCTCTATTCTTGAAATTCTGAAAAATGAGGTCCTGTTCCTAAAAAGACAGCCTCTCCTAAGCTAGCTAATTCCTAGGGATAGCAAACTCCCTTATGTGTCTGCCTTTGAAATGCAAACCTACCAAACCAGAGCCCCCAACCGTAACTGTCACTTTTCTCAAACTTTCACACAGAAAGCCAATACTCCCCCTGCCCTAAATCATCCCACGATACTGGACAACTCAAATCCAAAGCCTCTGAAATTAGTCAAACTACCCAATCCTAGTGCCTATGCTGTCTCTCCCATTCCTTCCTGAGAGAATTCCAATAAAGTCTCTGAGCTGTGCTTTCCCCTCCTTTCTGCCTCCTGAATAATCTGGATGATTCTGCACGTGGCCTCCATGGTACGCTGTGCCTTCTATTTCTAGGGATCTGTGCATATAAACTTTTTCCCTTCCTGATAATCATTTCTGTGTTTGCTATCTTGTCATACCTGATTCAAACAAATCCCGCATACATTTTTAGAACAAGGTTACATATATTAGTATTAAACAACTCATGAATAGGACCTGAGTCTCCAGAGCCTTGCGTTTTGTACTAACACGGGAGCATCTTCTGCACTTCTGAAAGGGATGAAGACCAGACATGTATCTCTGGAGAGGACCAGAAGACATCACAAAGATAAATTTCTCTTAGAAAATGAAAACATTTTTAAAAGTTCTAAACAAATGTACTGCTACTACGGTTTCTGGGAATATCTGAAGACATCTGGGAGAAGCTTCTATACTGCATACTTGTGCTTACTTGTCAAAAGGGTTATTAAGAAATTGGCTGGTGCTAGAAAAGCGTACCTAAGTTTGCGTATATGTGTTTACCCCTTAGCTAAATGGTATCTGTGTAAGGCACTGTGCAAAGTAAGCAGGGCAGCAGATTAGAATATCAATGGGTCCAATTCTTGCCTCCAGCTGTTTACAGTCTGTTTACAGACCTACACATGTCTCCAATATACCAGGACCAAAGAGATGGAAGAGGAATCAATTCTGGCCAGGATAATCAAGGAAGGTTCTACATCCAAGCAATAATTTAACATATTTCAAATAAATATTGTGTGTATCATGGGGCAGAGTCTTCCCTGAACTTACACTAGAAATTAGGTTGTTTTATATACATATGGGAATGAAGATATCCAAATATCTACCTGCATGTGTTGATATGCATGGGATAAGAGAAGCCTGAAGTGAAGTTTGAGGAAATTAAGAGATGGTGGCTCATTCCTAACCAGGCTCAGGGAGAAGATTTGACCCCCTTAGAGACAAAAGATTAATACAAGTACTGAAAAACTCTATACAAAAATCACACAGTGAAAATCGAGACCCATGAGCCTCATGGCCCATGTAGCAAAGTGATGCAGAGATGCAGGAAAAAGAACTTTCCCCCATTGCTCTGAAAAAGCCCATTTTACTAGGAATACCAAGGAAACTAAAGGGAACAGACCTTTCAAACACATGAAGGTCTTACAATATTGACAGTACAAGAGACTAATAATCAAGGTAGTAATGAGCAGTCCCTCTCAAGTGACTGACAAGAATGATGTGAGAACATAAAAAGGTGCAGGAACTCATTCCTGATCATTCATAAGATAGAGATTCTTTGACAGGGTTGGAGCTTTATGGTCCTGGGTCAGTTTGGGACTTCAAGGTAGGCAGATTTGAATTATTAATATCACCTCATTTGTACACCCTAGGGCCTAGAGCTATGCTGGTTAAGTTTCCCTATTAATTTTCTTATTTATCATTACAGCAGCATGCAATTACTATGGTATATGAGAAAAAAGAAAATTGAAGATTTAAAATGCCTATAGTCACAGTTATTAGTAAGAAAGAGAAAATAGCCTCAGTTTTCTGGTCTACCATTGGCCTCGGTTTCACATTGTTGCTCTTGTTTATCAAAGTGCCTTTTTTAGAAAACTTATTGAAGTGTAATAGACATACAATGTTATTAATTTTAGTTTCCAGTGTACAATATATTGATTTTGTATATTACTCAGTGTTCACCATGATAAATATAGCCTTCATCTGTCACCATACATTATTACAATATTATTGACTATCTTCCCTACATTGTACTTTTCATCTCCATGACTTATGATTACAGAAGTGTTATTTAGAATAGTCAAGATATGGAAGCAACCCAAGTATTCAACAACAGATGAATGGATAAAGAAGATGTGCCACATTTATCTCTCATGGAATATTACTCAGCCATAAAAAAGAATGAGATCTTGCCATCTGCAACAACAAGGATGAACCTAAAATGTATTATGTCATATGTTTCATGTCATTTTTGCAGTATTGTTTGGGAGATAAAAAGGTCATTTAATTGCCAATCTGCATGTACACAAAACTAACTTGCCTTTCTTATTTCCCTAGAATGATCTTTTTCCCCTCTCAGTGAATTGAATGAATGACCCATTATTTTGACATTATGTCAATTGTCAAGTCTAACTGGAAAAGATGGAAAATTTTAAATATAGTAAATAAATAGGAGATCTATATTATTGAACTTGAAAGAGTAACTATTTACTAGTATATAACTACAGTTGTTATATGTACAGTCATAACTGTACAGTCAAACCCACATATAACTTGACTCCCCAAAACTCAACTACTAATAGCCTATTGTTGACCAGAAGCCTTACTTATAACATAGTCAATTAACACACATTTTGTATATTATAATCATTATATTCTAATGATAAAGTGGGCTAGAGAAAAGAAAAAAATATTAAGAAAATCATAAGGAAGGGGTACCTTGGTGGCTCAGTTAAGTTGAGAGTCCGACTCTTAATTTCAGCTCAGGTCTTGATCCCAGTGTCGTGAGTTTGTACCCTGCGTGGACTCCATGCTGAGCATGGAGCATACTTCAAAAGAAAGAAAGAAGGAGAGAAAGAAAGAAAGAAAGAAAGAAAGAAAGAAAGAAAGAAAGAAAGGAAGGAAGGAAGAAAGAAAGAAAGAAAGAAAGAAAGAAAGAAAGAAAGAAAGAAAGAAAGAGAAAATCGTAAGAAAGAGAAAATACATTTACAGCACTGTACTGTAAAAAATCTACATGTAAGTGGACCAGCACAGGTCAAACCCATGTTGTTCAAGGGTTAAGAGTACTTACAATTTCATGAACGCATAAAGTTAGCATGTATATACTTGGGGTCACACCTCCTAATTGCTCAGAGATATTTGAAGGTTTTTTTTGTTTTGTTTTGTTTTTGCCTATAGAGTTCACAAGGACATTACAGTCTGCTATAAATTGAATGCTGGTGTCTTTCCCAAATTCATATGCTGAAGCCCCAACTCCCAGTGGGAGAGTATTTGGAGATGGGGCCTTTGGGAGTTAGATCATGAAGGATCCCCCATGAATGATGTTAGTGCCCTTAAAAGAAGAGACACCAGAGAGATAATCTGTCTATCACGTGAGGCTATAGCAAGAAGGCAGCCATCTGCAAACCAGAGAGAGTGTTCTTACCAGGAACCGAATTGGTGAGTGCCTTGATCTGGATTTCCCAGCTTCCAGAACAGTGATAGATAAATGTTTGTTGTTTAAGTCATCCAGTCTAAGGAATTCGTGATAGCAGCCGGAACTGAGACATAGCCTTATAGTTAATTTTATCTGCATGGACTTCAGAAAGTGAATTTATTTGTTGAGAAAAGAGATTCTTGGGCAAAGAAACAGAACTAGTGGCAATCTTTCTCAGAAAAAAAAAAAAAAAAAACCAAAACCACAACATTTAAAAATTCTACCGTTTTCATCATTAATGAAATTCATGCATCTGTTATTTGGATGTTTTTCCTCTGAGGATAACAGAAAAGTCAAAAGTCCTCCAGGGAATTAAGCATTTAAATTTCCCACAAACTTTTACTACCGAAAGCAGAGTTAATCAAGTCAGACGATGAGAAAAAAAAATAATCATTGTGCAACTCGGTCTTTGTCTAAATATACAAAACCAGACCTGACCAGAGACCTTGCTCTTTGCCCTTCCTTCGGATTTTTTAAGACTTTTCTTAAAAATAGCTTTATTGAGGTATAAGTTTTATTCTAAAAACTTACCCAATGGATTCCCAATGGATTTCTTGAAGAGAAACTTCTAGCCTATCATTGTAACTTGAGGTGCCAAACCTGTACCTACTTTTAATCCTTTCTGATCATCCTGATAATTGAGCGTCTTCTAAACCATAAAGCCAAAAACTGGATGAAATGTTTCCTTTAGAAACTAGATAAATTTAAAAGCCCACTGTTTCCAGAAGCCCGTCTCTGACCCTAACTAATACATTTTCACTTTTTTTTCTAGTATCAGACGCAGTAGAGCCTATAAATTTAGATCTAATAAAGGACTGACCAAACCAAAAGCCCTGAAGTTACAGTCCACAGTTCTCTACTGCATTTAAACAAAACACACATTATAGTAACCTGCACGTGGATTTTGAGTGCTTGGGAGAAAGTGGAGATGAGAGAGATTGAGAGTTTAAAGTTGTGTCTTGGAGTTCTAGAGGGGGAAAAGCCCTGAACTGGGAGTCACATTAGCTGTTTGGTTGTGATGTTGTGCAATACATCCAACACCATGGTTGGCAAAGATTACCAGACATGACCCAAATCCCTTACTGCTTTTCAAGCCTTATTTTTCTAGACCTCACTGCCTGCTGCAGTTGACATTGTGTCACCACATTCTTCTTGAGTTTCAGCTCTCTCATTTAGCATCTATGACAACACTCTCTTGACTCTCCTTTTTTCTTCTCCATGCATTTCTTGACAGCTGTGTTTATATGTGTTTTCTAGGTTTTCAATCAATAGTCTTGGTTATTTACTCTTTAGTTTTCTCACCCACATGCGTCATTTTGACTAAGACCAATAGGGTGACGACTCTCACATTAACTACCCCAGTGTGACTCAATGCTGAACTGTGGACTCACATCTTTTCGGACATATCAACTTGGGTGTCCCACAGGCATCTCCAACTCACCGTGCTCAAAACTTAATTCATTTTTTATTTCAAACACAAATGTCTTCTGTGCCCGTACTTGGGCATCATCCCATCTATGCAGTCACACCAATCAGAAATCTGAAAGCAAACATAATCTTATCCCTGGCAATTCTACCTCATATTTTATTTTTAAATGATTTTCTTCTTTTTCTTTTTCTTTTTCTTTTTTTTTAAGAGAGAGAGAGTGTGCACTAGAGCAAAGGGGACGAGGAGAAGAGGCAGAGGGGGAGAGAGAGAATCTTAAGCAGGTTCCACACTCAGTGAGGAGCCCAGTGCAGTGTCCAATGCCAGGCTTGATCCCATGATCACAAGATCATGACCTGAGCTGAAATCAAGAGTCAGATGTTCAATTGACTGAGCCACCCAGATGCCTAGCAAAAAAAAAAAAAAAAAAAAAAAAAAGGTTTTCTTCTTAATAATAGCTTTATTTAAATGTAACTAACTTTCCACAAAGTTCACCATTTTAAACTGCATAGTGTGGCAGGTTTTGGTCTATTGACAAAGTTGCATATCAGTCACCATGATCAAATTCCAGAACATTTACATCACACACACACACACACAAAAAAAAAAAAAAAAAAAAAAAAAGAAAACCTTCCGTACCCATTGGCAGTCATTTCCTACTTCCCCCTCCCCTCAGCGTCTTTCAACAATGGAGTCTACTTTCCATGGATTTCCCTATTCTGGACATTTGATATAAACACAATCATATAATATGTGGCCTTTTATGTCTTATGTCTTCTTTCTTAGCATAGAATTTTCAAGACCCATCCATACTGTAGCATATCACAGAACTTTATAGAAACAGAGAGCAGGATGTGAGTGCCAGGGACTTGGGGTGGGGGACGGGGAAATGGGTGGATGTAGGTCAAGGGGGACAAATTTTCAGTTGTAAGATAGATAAGTTTAAAAGTCTAATGTGCAACATGGTGACTACAGCTAATAATACAGTGTTGTATACTTGATATTCGCTGAGAGTAGATCTAGGCCTTTTTACCACAACAATAAAAAACTATGTGAGCTGATGGATGTGGTAATGACCTTGATTGTGGTAATCATTTTGAGAAACATTTGTAGTCAGACTGTCATGTCACACACTTTCAATATATACAACTTTGTCATTTCTCCTCAATAAATCTGGAAACAATTAAATAACTAAAAAGGAATGAATTCCTACCTCCTTATATTTTTTGGACATGCCCCTCTCCGGCATTTTTATGTTGTATATTCCAGTTTGGTCACTGCTCTAGGTAGTGGCTCAGTCCCATCTGGCCTGGGCTGCTCTAATCCCTTCCTAATGGGTCACCTTTCCTCCACACTAGAGCTAGAAGATGGAGTAAATTCGAATTCATACTATTCCCAGGCTTAAAACCCTTCGAATGCTCCATATTTTTATTTAAGAGGAAAAAGCCCCAGTGTCGGTCAAGGTCTCCCTGCAAGACGCATCCCTACCTCAAAAAGCTCTCACCAGCCTTCTGCCCCCACATTGTTCTTCTCATTAGTTCTGGGCAAGATACCTCCATGCCTTTCTTCCTATAGTTGCATTTCCCTGGATTGCCCTTCCTACCATTCTTGGCTTGGCTAAATCAGGTGTTATCTTGTTCAAAAAGGCTTTTCAGAAACTCCAAGCCATGCAATCTGTATACATCTACTATGGTACTTACGACACCACGATCAATTTTTAAATCTAGGAAATGCATGGCTCTCCAAATCAGATAGTGGATAATCAGATCAAAGGGAGGCTTTGTCGTATTTTTAAAAATCTTTCAGAAAAACCTTTGTGCTCTGGGCTTCTACATGCCTTATGCATACATAGTATGTGCTTAATATAATTATGTTGCATTAAACTTAATTGTGATATTGACCCTGACCTTAGAAAAGTCCATCTTTCTGAACATTGTTTTTCATACTTTCAACTACTAGGGTTGGGTTAGTTGTTGTCTTAGGTCCTTTTCTGATCTAAAATTCTGATTATATAATTCTATTACCTTCTGGCTCAGTGCAACTGTACCCCATTTCATATTTAATCTCACAAACCACATTTGACTGTTATATCCTCCTGTATAGTTCTTGCCAGAGCTATTGTGCAAAATTTCTTCATTGTTTACTAAGCCATCTCAATGTATTTATAAAGATGTCTCTTTAGGATAATCTAATGTTGCCTTTATTTGTTACCAGTGGAGGTGTATCGATTCTTCTGTAATAAATACCATAGTCGTATTATATTCATCTCTCTCATGGCAAAAAAAAAATCCATATTTAAGTATCTTGGGCAGAAGACACACTTGCAGGTCTTACAGAGAGAAATACATAAAGCTCTTAAAGACCTCAGACTTCTTGGCTTCTGTAGCTAGAAGAGAAAAAGATAAGCCCTTTAAATATCAGAAAAAGCATACCTCTCAATTTTTCTTTTACATCTTCATTAAATAAAGGATATTATGTGAGATTGGTCCAGTTTGAAATTTTTTAATTTTTTAAAATTTTTATTTATTTATTTTTCAGTTTGAAATTTTTTACCTACAGTTAAACGCAGTCCTAAACACGGCTGTTATAATAAGATGTATCACTTGAATAGAATTCTTTGGGCTTAGTACTAAATTATGTTTCAGGTGGCAACCACAGGAATTTAGTAAATCAAATAATATTAGAGTTGAGTCAAACTCTGTTGTTCTCTCACTCCATGGATTTTACTGACTTAACCAAATGAATCAAAAGATTTCTTTTGAAAGCATACAGATCCCAGTGCTGCAGATACCACCAGGGCATGCATTTTGAGAAAGATAAATCAGGCCATTAAAAAAAAAAATAGGGTCCTCATTTGAACCAAAAAAACTCCTACCTCATGTCAAGTCTCTAGTGTAGCTTCATTATTTATTTTAATGGGCTGTGAATTTCCAAGATACAAGGCATAGATATGCCAACACAATTACTTTTTAAACCCAAATAGAAATGATTTTGATGTTATACAGCACTGAGGGTTGGACAAAATCTTTTCTACTTCCTCCTTCCTTTTTTGTCCTAAAAAACCTGGAATTGTCAATAAAGCTAATGTAGAGTAACCATATTATTTGTGGGACTGATATATAGATTGTAATATGGACTAAGTAGTATTAAGGACAGAGAAAATACCATTTGGGTTTGGGTTCTATCAGCCACATTATTCTGATGAAGCAACCTTTGAAACATATTGGTATCATTTATTTTTACCATTTTATCTTGGGTCAGCAGCAAAAAAACCTGGTTATAAACTGGGAGAATATGGGTACTTCTTGGCTTTGTTTCTCCATTTAAATCTAGTCTGGATAATTTTCCTTTGTTTCACATAATATTTTGGAGAGAACACAAACATTTTAAATAATGTTATCATTATTCAAAGGAATCCCAGCATATTAAAGTAATTTAGAAAATATGCAAGAATCATAAAGAAGGTACACAAAAGTCATCCATCAGCTTACCTCTGGAGGCAACTACAGCAAACTATCGGGGTTAACCTGTGCACATAGAGTTTTGTCCAGCCTTTAAACAAGATTTAATAGCATATTGTGAGCATTTCCTTTCATAGTGCTTCGAATAAAAAAAGAAAGCACACAATTTTATGCCAAAAATATGACTGAAAACTAAAAATAAGAAAATAATCTGTTCCCTTAGCTCCAGAAACAAATCATGTAGGTTTGGAAAAAAAAAAAGTGGGGAGCCTGAGCTCTTTCCTCAAGAATTAGAGAATCAGCAGAGATAGTGATGGTCTTCTGGTAGCTGGAAAACCAAAGGCATTACTGTGCTATGTAGGGAATTTGGAACCCAAATGAAATGGATTGTCACTCAGGATCCTATAACCAAAATTTTTGTGAGCTGATTCAACAGACGTATGTCGTCCGAGAAGAGGCCAAAACACTTGCATATTTTCCCCCTCAAAGCCCCCACCAATTTCAGCAGAGACAAACTCAGATATTGATGGCTAACATTTATGAAACGATTACTTGTCAGCCACTGGTCTAAGCAATTTACATGGACTAACTCCTCTCATTCTTAAAAGAAGTCTGTGAAGTCAGGGCTATTGTCTTCCTCATTTAACCAGGTGACAGATTCAACTTCAGCCATTTGATTCCAGAGAATCTCAACATTCATGACCAGACTATACTTCTTTTCTTTCCAGATGGAAACAGCCAAGTTGCTTTCTCGCTCCCTCTGGTCTTCCTACCCTTTTTTTTTTTTTTTCTTCCTTTCCTGCCCACCTCCACATGCCTGAACCCATTTTAGAAACTCTCAAGGCATCAAGGTTTAATGCAAATATCTTGTCTCCATTCTTGGTGAATGACATCACATTGAGACTGTGAATCCAAGAGCAGACTTTTGGGTTCTTAAATTCCTCAGAACATAGTAGTTACCCAAGACAAAATGAAAGGTCTTTCTCTTGACAATAATTGACTGTACTTGATATTATACCCACCAACTCTCAATCTTTTTCTTTTTAATCTGTTCTCCCTTTCCGCAGAAATGGGCAGAGCAGAACAAAGGAATGAAGGAGAAAGAAGAACTCCATCTTTCTACATGTATACTTGAGAACAAGGAGCAAAAGGAAATAGTTCCCAATAGTTTTGTAAAAAAAAAACAATTTCATCATAACTGAATTTATGATGAATGAATGATTCTGATGGCATTTGTAACAATAAAGGTAATGCTTTATTTTATCTTAATTTAGTTTTTGAGCTGGGAGCTATTGATTGCCAAGTCATTAAGGAGCATCTCCAAGATTGATTTTGCTTAGAGCTGGTGTTTTATTTTTCTGAAAGAAGAACACTGCCACTGTTGCTTACCATTACAGATTTATAGATGGGCTGGGGCACCTGGGTGGCTCAATCGGTTAAGTGCAGTTTGCCTTTGGCTCAGGTCATGATTTCAGGGTCCTGGGTTCAAACAAGCCCCATGTCAGGCCCTGTGCTCTGCTGGGAGTCCACTTCTCCCTGGGTTATCCCCCTGCCCCTCACCCACTTGTGCTCTCTTTCTCTTTCTGAAATAAATAAAATCTTTAAAAAAGATTTGTAGATGAGACTTTTTATTTCTTTCATCTCATTTATGATTAATTTGACAAATATTTATTGAGCACTAATAATATCCCAATGCAAGGAATGAAGGGGAAACAGGACATAAAAATATGAACTGTATGTTGTACACACATATTGCTTCATTTGGAGTGATAGGACAAGTATATACATACAAATATGTATTTAACAACTGGTTAAATTTCAAATTACTCGTATGATTTCTATTATGCAGGTTAAGTAGATCATTACTTGCCTTGTGGCTTCTAGCAGGGGAAGAAAAATCATACTTCCCTGTAAAAAAAACACTCACATTTCTGGAATAGAAACATAAAATTGACAGGATGGCCTGTTGTGTGTTTCCCTTATGTCAGTTCTGAAATTCAAGCACTGCGTTTCACAAAATCATTTTTTAAAAGATTTTATTTATTTATTTATTTATTTATTTATTTATTTATGAGAGGGAGAGAGAGAGAGAGAGCAGGGGGAGGGGCAGAGGGAGAGGGAGAGCAGGGAGTCGGATATAGGGCTCGATCCCAGGACCCTGGGATCATGACCTGAGCTAAAGGCAGACACTTAACCAACTGAGACATCCAGGTGCCCCTTACATCACCCTTTCAACTTGATAGCATCCAATACTGGTGTCATCCAACGTTTACATTTATCGTGTTTAGATTTCACATTTTTCAAAGTAAGCAGTAGAACTGTCCCTCTTCTCAAGAGGCAGAAAGATGAGTAGGAAGGAAGGGATCACTCCCATAGCTCATTCCCAAAACGTGACTGACATTAATGAGGCCTGTGGGGATCCAGGCTTGGCAAACAGAAGGGATGGAGGCCAATGGTCTTGTCACCCCCACCTCGCCCTTGCCTGAATCAGAGAATGATGGCTTATATGTGGTAGTCATCCAGACAAATGAGAGCTAAGTTCTGAAGCCGCCTATTCTCAATGTCCCCAGATATTGAACCCAAGATTCTTCATCCTGAATGTGGTTGACCCTAATTCTATGCTCTGTGATTTAGCTCCCTTCAGCTCCTCCACCTTGAATTAAAAAATGTCTCTCAATGCTCAAGCCCTACCCGGGTTTTAAGCACTAACCCAAATAATTTGATACAAACGTTGTGTGAGATAAGTGGCCTTTCTGTCCTGCCTTAGTGTGTGGTCCTATAAACGTCAGTTATTTTAAGCCTTAGGTGCTCTCACAGTAACCAATGGCAGCTATGAGAGACCTCAGCAGGATTCATGAGTCTCATGGGAGACACAGCTCAGAGGAGGGGAAGGTCACCTTGATCTAATTGGAAATAAATTTGAGAGTCTCACAAACATGAACCCTGAACATTATTAAAAACAAAAAAAGAAGCACTGCCAAGAATGTTACCCAAGCAAATCACTCAAGGGCCAGTCTTCTGGGACTGATAAAATCACGTACATTTGCTTAAAGCCCGTAGGAATCCTCCTGTGTCACAGCTGTGCACTAACCGAGTTTATTGACCCCAAATACCAAGGATGAGAATAAACCTAAGATGCAGCTCACGCTGCGCTGTGCATAGGGATGAGCTCCATGAGCTTGAAGCCAACTGTGGGCCTGGCGGGAAAGACAAAGGAATGGGTAGTTTTTCTTCCGCTGCAAATCTATTCTGGATTTGCTCAGCAACGGGGATAGGAATGAGGTTGAGGAGAAAAGATATGAATAAAGGTAGCTACCAGCGACAATTCATTCTTAAAAGAAAAATACTGAAATGGGGATGCATTATCTGTAAATGCAGTTTCAGCTATGGTGGCTATTTCAACTTTGCTGCTCTAGGTGCTTTTCTCAGAATTAATGAAATTAATTAATTAAAATTAATTAATATAAATTAATCCATCCATCTCTGTGGTCCATCTTATGTAAACAACTGAGATAGGCATCTAGGGGACAAAAGGAAACAAGAATTATCCAAAATGAGTCTTTATGAGGGATAAACTCTGCCATTCCTGCCCCATTCCCCCTTCTCTCTGGCTTTCACAGGCCATGAGCGCTAGGGTCTGTTATCCCACTGAGCACAGAGCATCCCTGAGACTCCCTGGTTCACCAGCAGAGCTATAACTTTTCACACCGTCTGGCCAGGCCTTCGATAATTAAATAGAAATGCTTGCTTTCATTTAACAACTACCTAAAGACCCTCAAGCTCTTCCCAGGACACCTGTCCAAACTATATGATAGTTCACTTGGGACAGAAATCTAGCTTTCCTTTGGTGTTGAGAGCATTCAGAGCAAATATCTGCTCCAGATATTCAAATATTGGCCTCTTGTTTTTTTTCTTTTTTTCTTTTCCTTTGTTTCAGTTCAAGTGGATATGTTGTTTTTATTTTTTAAAATATATTTCTTTGTAAAGAGAAAAAAATGAATATTTTGAAAGGAAGCTTCCTATTTGCTGGTAGCATCTTCACCTATTAAACTAAAGACACTTAAGGGCAGAGGGGAGTAAGTAGTAAGTGAAATCCTAGCTCGCTCAGCAGTTAGTGTTTAGTGGGCTCCTCCTGGGTTCCAGGTATCTGTTGGTACCTACTCATAACCTGCAGGCATATTAAGAGCCTTGTTAGTCCCATTTATAGAAAAGGAAACCATGCTTCGGAGACAGGAAATCATACAGAGGGGAAATGTGAATTTGAACTCCCAATGTTTTCACACCAAAGATTGTGTTTTTTCCCATTTTACCACATTTCTTCTCCACTTACATTTGTTAAGATAGATTTTTTTCATGTTCTGTCTCCCTTTCTGATATTTCCTACCCATTTCCTCTCCCTTCCGTTCTATTCCCTTTCACTATTATTTATATTCCCCAAATGAATGAGACCATATAATGTTTGTCCTTCTCCGATTGACTTATTTCACTCAGCATAATACTCTCCAGTTCCATCCGCGTTGAAGACTCCTAACTCTGGGAAACGAACTAGGGGTGGTAGAAGGGGAGGAGGGCGGGGGGTGGGGGTGAATGGGTGACGGGCACTGAGAGGGGCACTTGATGGGATGAGCACTGGGTGTTATTCTGTATGTTGGCAGATTGAACACCAATAAAAATAAATTTATTAAAAAAAAAAGATTTTTTCTTTTGTGAACAGAGATGACACCAAGGGGCCATGTTTTCTTGGAGGTAATGGGTTGGGGATGATCCTTCATACTCTCCCTTCTCTTGGTGTCTGGTGTTGCCCTAGATCGAAAACCACAAGCACCAAGTACAACCCCTTAGCCTCTTCAGATTTCCAGATTTCCAGATTTCTTCCTACCTCTGGCCAGGCTCCTGTGGTATGGCCCAAGCCAACCTTTCCAGTCCCTTCTGCCATGATTTCTCTGCAAGCATGCAGGACACAGATGCACCATGTGACTATCATCTTCTCTTATTCTGTGCTTTCCCACCTCTAAGACTTTTCTAGAGCCACCAACTCTCCCAGGAAGGCCCTTCTTCCACATTCACAAGCTTCACCCCTGCCATTTTGCATAGCCCTCCTCAGTGGCTTCTCTTACTTCTGGAAATTGCTTCTGGAACCAATTTCTCCCTTTTGTGAACCTTCGTAGCCTTCTCTCTGTATATTTTGCATATGCTTATCACTTGTCACATTGTAATATGATTATTTATATTTGAGTCTTATTTCAATCTTTAGCGCCGGGGCAAGATCTATACCCGATTCACCGTTTTCCACCGAGCCGAGCTTTTCATGGTAAGGATGTTAGATTTAGAAAAACTATATATTTAAATAGGACATCTAGTTAAATTTAAATTTCAAATCAAGTATACTTTGTAAGTATAATATTTGAATATGTAAAATATTACGTGGAACATACTCATATTTTTAAAAAGTCCTCTTTTCTTCTCTGAAATTCATATTTATGTAGGTATCCTGCAATTTTACCTGGCAATCTTTCTACTAGATACTCCCCACATCGTTTTTAAATGAATGGATTTCATCCAAGTGCTCGGAGTCTGACTGTGGTATCCTTAGCATTTATTGAACTAACCTCAAGTACTCATAAATTATGGACAGCTTTGGAAAGGATCACGATGGTAATTTAGCTCGACCTTCTAGTTTTAGGATTATTTTTAAAAATGGGATCTCTCCGAGACTTGCTCCAAATCACGCAAGTAGCTGCTGTTCTAGTGTACACGTCACGGAAACCGGAAAATTTAAAAATATAAAATAGATTACCAAAGCTTCAGAGAGCTGGAAGGATGGAGAGAACTTGAACCTCATTTCTGTATGTGCTCAGGGGCTCATTTGGTGGCTTCCCTTTGCAACTGTTTTGGCCCCTGTTTTACTGATCTTCATGTCTCTCTACACATTCACACGTTATTTCAAATTGTCAAGTCTTAAGAATCAGGGACCATCCTGCGTATTTGGTCACTGGCCCAAACTTGCCTACTAAATGGAATACAGTTATAAAAAAGACCCCTAATAGCCCTGGGATGGACCTCAGTAAAGTGATGGAGGCCCCAGTTTTGGCTCCCCGCCTCCCACTCTGGCAGCATCTCCTCCCTGTCTCATCCCTGCCCACCAGGCTTCTATCCTTGATGGGCCTCCGCCTCCCTGCTGAGCCTCCCTGCTCACCTCTAACTGCCAGATGGAAAAACAACCTGACAAGCTAATCTGAGCACCCTGTTAAATGCTGACATGGATTTAGTGGGCCGAATACGCTCCTCCTCCAAGAACCAGCTCAAATGTCATACTTTGTGTGAAGACTATTGATTTCCCCTGGAGATTAACTGCTTCCTCCTGGGGATTATCACCACATTTCTATCAACCCTCTGCCATCCTTCTTCTCTGGTTGAGGTATAATTAGCTGTTCATAAACGCATGTGTGCCCGCACACACACGTATGCACACATATACACACACAATGACCTCTTCAAGGACAGGGACAATACCTTCTTTGCACTTGTACTGCCTACAGCTAACACAATGTCCATCTAATAATAGGCAGTCAATATATATTTGTTAAATAAATATTTTGATAGATTTATTGAAACGGGATTCCTCGGTCTATAGCAGCCAGAGGAGTGACTCTAATGATTTGAGGCTCCAACACTAAAAACGGCCATAAAAGACTTATTTTTGTCTCATGTTCTAACAAGCTGTCTTCATTTACATCTAGCGGTCAGGCCTGGAGATTCCTTCTAAGAATAGGATCATTACTGGTTCAGGAGTGTTTACGCCGCTGAGCAATATAAATCTTAAACTGTTTTGTTTCTAAGTATTGCCTCCAACTACGTTATTTTGAATCTCTCTCTTTTGTTTCTTTAATGGGATCTTGGGCAGATTCCATAACGTTCCGGCCACTTTGAATCATTCAAACAAAGATTTGCCAGTTCAAAACAGGAGGGGAGAAGGTGAAGCTCTACCCCTATTCCTCTCCCTTCTTTCTTGGACCCATTTTCTTTGAAGTTAAAGGAAAGGAGAAGGGACAAGAGAATCAGAGTTCGTCTTATAAAACCATCCCCATCCTGGACCAAGGTATCTGGCATTTCTGGAATCCCCCTGGCTTGGAAGGGCTCTGTCCTTTGCTGGTGGCTCCTGTTGCTGGGGTGATCTCTACAAGGAAGGAGCGCTTGGTCTCTTGGAGAGGTTTTCTACTGTCCTCAGCCCTACCACTATGTTTTTTTGGGTGAGGGCTCCCTCCCTTGGTCCTGTGGCTGTCAGAGCTGCTCTAGAGATCCTGCCCCCGACCCAACCCCTGCATCCTTTCATTTGGAGCCTCAGTTATCATATCGTGGGTTCTCTTCCCAAGTATTCACTTTGATGTCCTTGAGTCCTGCAGGAACAGTCTACCCCGATGTACTTTCTGTATTCATAATATCTAGAAATAGGCACTTTCCACCATGCTTTTCGTCTGGATTCCTTGACAAGTTTTCCTAAGGATTCTCACCCCGCAACACTATACTGTTTTCCAGGGGGAGCTCTATGGTGGGCTGTGGGTTCTACAGATCAAGGAGAAGACAGGCTGTCCCACTGGCATCTCCATCTCTACCCAGGATTCTCTTGCAGCATACCCCCCCTCCCCACCGACCATCCTCTTAGGCAGCTTTTTTTAAGTAGGGTCACTGGTCCCCAGCTGGTCAGCTCTGAGGGATGCTCTGAAGCTGTGTTACCAAAGCAGCACCCCCCGATGCTGGTCTAGGACCACCTGCAGAACTGATGTGGGCTCTGTAACATGGCTCATGGAAAGCTGGCCACACAACTAAAAGCAAACTTTTCCACTGTTAGCAAACCAGCATGTCATCAGCAGTTTGGAGCTTGGGTACAACTTTTAAAGTTGTTTCTAAACCGATACTTGGTTATGCTTCCTTCAATGTTATCTCCATGTGGTCACCAAGTGCTGAGTTTAGAATTCACAGTCACTGGCAGTCGTGGGAAAATTAAGACAAACCTCCATGTTCTGTTGCATAAAACCTGATTTTGCTCCACAGAAGAGATGCAAAGTGTCACCAGTTCAATTAATTTTCTGTTTGTTTGTTCTGAAGTTATCCAGACAGGGCTTTTTAAGAGCGCGGTTTCTAAGAAAAATAAAATGAATCACATGTTTTGAACACGTTGCACTCAAAGGGCATTAGCAGCATAAAAATAACAAGAAATTAGAACTCAATTTTAAAAAGTATTAACTGTATTCTGCTTGGAGGGGAGCTGGCAGATTTGTCCTGGATGGAGCCCTCAGGCTATTTATAGAGGCTACGCAGGAAAGCTTTGGGTTCCTGATGTTGTGTGCTATATTTTATGGGTTAAATTGTGTTCTCCAAAAGAGGGATTTTGAAGTCCACAACCACAAGACTTCAGAATGTGACCTTATTTGGAAATGGGGTCTTTAGGGGCATCAACAAGTTCAATGAGGTCCTTAAAGTGGCCCTTATTCCTATATTACTGGTGTCCCTAAAAAAAACAGGAAATTTGGACACAGAGGCACATGCAAAAAAAAAAAAAAAAAAAAGTCATGTGAAGATAAAGGCAGACATCGGGGTGGTATATCTACAAGCCAAGGAAAACCCAAGACTGCCAGCAAACCCACCAGGAGCTGGGCAGAGGCACAGACCAGACTCTTCTTTATAGCCTCAGAAGGAACCAACCTGGCCAGTACCTTGATCTTGGGCTTCTGATCTCCAGATAGGGTGAGACAACATATTTCTGTTGTTGAAGCCACCCTGTTTGTGGTACTAGCTACGGCAGCATAACGCCTTTTTTCTTAATCTCTTAATTTCTAAACTCATATACCCAGAGCACTCAACCTCCCATTTGGGAGCAACACCTATAGGAGTCAAGGCTAAAACAGGGCAGAGCTACTGGATTCTGTGGCCAGACTGCCTGTGGTGTGGTCTTCCCACCCTCACCTCCCCGGTCCCTGCTACCTCTCTTTACCTCATCCCCTTCCTGAGCCAAAGAGATGTCCTCATCCTGGAAAAATTAATTCTAGTATATCCTTTCTTCCTTTCCCTGAAATGAAATTGTTTTCTCCAACATAAAATCTAGAATTCTACACTGGCAAAGTGGTAAATGGTTGGGGAACTTACTAAAGTCTTCACAATATTATTTGTGAAATAAAAATGAGAATTGTTGTCTTTTTTTTTTTTTGAGCAAAAAGTACCTATCTAGAAAAAGCCTCTATTTCACGAAGAAGGAAACTGAAATAATAAACAAAATATATAGTCTCTGTCCTCTTCTCCATATCTTCTCCACCGCATCCTCTGCCCCACCCTGTTCCTGGCACAGAACTTCTAAAGCCCTTGTAATATCTTAAGTGATAAGAACCCTAGGGGCATCTTTTGTTCTAATATTTGGGTTTTGACCCTAGTTCCTGACACAGGACTCCTGAACTCCTTGGAATTTCTTGGGTGACAGGAGTATGTTTTGTTCTAATGAGGTGATTCTGTGTGGGCTCTGGACGGCTTTAGGATGGCTCTGGTCATCAAAAAACAAACAAACAAAACAAAACAAAACAAAACAAAAAACCAAACCCAGGCTGTGATTAGAAGCTTAGAACTTTTCAGGCCCTCCCCCATTCTCAAGGCAGGGAGAGGGGATGGAGATGGAGTTAATGACCAATCATGCCTATGGGATGAAGCCTAATTCTAATACGACGGGGTTCAGAGAGCTTCTGACTGGTGAACACATTTATATTTCAGGAGGTGGCACCCCTGAACTCAGGACCCTCCCAGACCTCACACTGTGTGTCTCCTCATCTGACTGTTCATCTGTGTCTCTTCTCATATCGTTTATTATATAATAAACTGGTAAATATATTTTCCTAAATTCTTTGAGCCATTTTAGCAAACTATTGAACCTGACCAAGGGGTCATGGAAACTCCAACATATAGCTGTAGGTCAGAAGCACAGATGTCAACCTTAGACTGGTGATTGGTATCTGGAGTTGCGCAGTCTTGTGCACGGAGTTCCTAACTTGTGGGATCTGATGCTAACCCCTGGTAGAGGGTATCAGAACTGACCTGAATTGTAGGACACCCAGCTGGCTTTGGAGAATTGGTCAGTGTGGGGAAAAAACCCACCCATTTGGTGACGGGAAGTGCAATAGACTGTTGAGAGGAGAAACAGTCTTTCCTTGTGACTCTCATGAACTTCCTTGAAATAACTGGAAACATTATAGGATATTAAAATACCAACATTGGAAATACCCAGGGTATGAAAATTGCATTAGGAAAAAAAGTCACATTGGACAAATATTTTTAACAATGTTCAATTAGTTTGGGCTGTAAATCCATAAGGTGCTCTATATTAACTATGTTAAAACAAGATGTTGGTGTGAAAGGTTGGGGAGAGGCTACTAGACAGCTTTGAGTATAACACACCATGTGGGGGTGCCTGGGTGCCTCAGTGGTTGAGCGTCTGTCTTTAGCTCAGGGCGTGATCCTGGATTCCCAGGATCGAGTCCCACATCGGGCTGCTGCCTGCTTCTCCCTCTGCCTGTGCCTCTGCCTCTCATTCTGTGTCTCTCATGAATAAAGACATTTTTTTTAAATCTTAAAAAAAAAAAAAATAACACATCATGTGTTTGCTCCCCTGGATCTGGTTTAGAAGTGATCAAAAATCAGCAAAGGACATGTATTTTATGGTTTCAAACTAAAAATTCCATGCAAGTCCAGAACAAAAATAATGTTTAAGCTGTTGCAAATGCATAGCTCAGATCCCAAATCTACTCACAAAGATGTAAACAGCTGAGGAATGAAGTAGATCAATAGGTCTGGAATGATTAAAAGGTAACCAAAGTAGACAGCGGCTACTTTGACTTCACTGCTGTTTTTCTTCTTAAGCCTGGACTCTAAACATGTATTTTAGGGCTAATAAACTTAGAATATAATTTTTTCCACCTAGAACATTGTGTTTGATGTTTATCACTCTATTTCTGTTGACTTTCAAAGGGCATAAGGTTAACGTTAATGCAACCACGCCACCCAGTGAACGTGCCGTGCACACAAAAATGTTACCAGAACTTACTGCTTTCTTTAGATATTAGTGCATTTTCAGTAGATCTATAGCCCTGAACCTTTACGTAAAATTATACACTAAAATAGTAATTCAAAAATCTATAAAGGCACCATACATTTTTACCCTTTCATTCATAATTAACCATCGTTAAAATGTGCAAAGGATATTCCAACTTGTGATAAGGGGTTTTGCACACAGATGTAACCTGTAATACTGCCGAGCGATAGCTGTTAGATGGCACCTTGTTTTCTCTTATGAAATGTCAGGCAGGCATAAAACTATGACTCTCCTTTTGCACAAGCTTTTCAAAGCTTTTGTCTGATGCCCTTCATGTACAACGTGTGTTCATAATTTCACCTCCCCTTGCTATTCATGGTTAGCCATCATTTTTAAGAAATGAATGAATATTATTAATAATATTAAGTGTGTGGAATAATGGCATCAAGGATACAACCAATAAATTTGTGAGTCAGTCAATGTGATGTGGTCAGAAATGCTGTCATGATTTCAGGCAGCATTACTCTCCTGCCTTATACCGATCAGACCAGAGTCCCAGTGCTGTTCTCAGTTTAAGGCTCAAAGAGTTGAATGGAACACTTTTTTTGGTCATCCTATTTTTCTTGAGAAATAGAAGCACGTGGAGGGGGAAGCATAAAGAACCAAAGTATATGCCAGGAAAATCTTTCACTTTGACCCCCTGCTTTCCTCCTCAGAGGCTACTACTATTACTAATTTCTGTTAGATGGACCATGTTTGAAAAGGAGTAGTTCATCACAACAACAAACATTAACTGCGTGCACAGTTTGTGCCAGGCACAGAGTTAGGTGCTCGGGAATCAAGTCATTAAGAACCAGCCCTGTGTAGTAGTTGCGACAGACATAAAACAGGTCATTTCAATATAACATAAACTTTAATTTTTTTAAGTATGCAAAGAACCCACTGATCTCTTCCAAGTGCCGTGTATCTGGACATTTTCATGTGTATCTCCCGCAGGCATCTTGAGGTTGACGGGTCTGAAACTCACCCATCGCTCACCACCCAAAATGAGTTTCCCTCTATAAATCAGAGAATGACACCCCATTTATCTGGGCACTTGAGTCAGAAAACTCTCATGAAACAGACATTCGTCAAGCATCTACATCTAAGGACGTGTGCCCGGCTATGAATAGATGAAAGCAAACACGGTAGTTCCTATTTTCACTAAAAACAGAAATCTCACAGAGGAAGACATAGACATGGCCAACACGCACATGAGAAAATGCTCTGCATCACTTGCCATCAGGGAAATACAAATCAAAACCACAATGATATACCACTTCATACCAGTGAGGATGGGGAAAATTAACAAGGCAGGAAACCCTAAATGTTGGAGAGGATGCGGAGAAAAGGGAACCCTCTTACACTGTTGGTGGCAATGTGAACTGGTGCAGCCCCTCTGGAAAACTGTGTGGAGGTTCCTCAAAGAGTTAAAAATAGACCTGCCCTACGACCCAGCAATTGCACTGCTGGGGATTTACCCCAAAGATACAGATGCAATGAAACGCCGGGACACCTGCACCCCGATGTTTATAGCAGCAATGGCCACGATAGCCAAACTGTGGAAGGAGCCTCGGTGTCCATCGAAAGATGAATGGATGAAGAAGATGTGGTCTATGTATACAATGGAATATTCCTCAGCCATTAGAAAGGATGAATACCCACCATGTGCTTTGATGTGGATGGAACTGGAGGGTATTATGCTGAGTGAAGTAAGTCAATCAGAGAAGGACAAACATCTTATGGTCTCTTTTATTTGGGGAATATAAATAATAGTGAAAGGGAATAGAAGGGAAGGGAGAAGAGATGGGTAGGAAATACCAGAAAAGGAGACAGAACATGAAGACTCCTAACTCTGGGAAACGAACTAGGGCTGGTGGAAGGGGAGGAGGGCAGGGGGTGGGGGTGAGTGGGTGATAGGCACTGAGGGGGACACTTGACGGGATGAGCATTGGGTGTTATTCTGTATGTTGGCAAATTGAACACCAATAAAAAATAAATTTATAATTAAAAAAAAAACCTGTTTATGAGACTCTATCCTTACTTTCTCTTACTTCTGCCGTCCTAGTTCATCAAGTTCCATCACTTCTACATCCTAAATTCCTCAGGGATCTATTTCCATTACATTGTCAATACCCCAGAGCAGGACACCATCTTCCTTTCTCTGTATTACAATGTTGTCCCAATTGGTTTCCCTCCCTCTTGAACTGGTTTCCTTGCCACTCTTGAATTCTATTTTTCTCACGGTAGCCAGAACCATCATCTAAAATATAAACCTTATCATGTCAAAACCCCTCAAGCTTTCTATTACCTTTAGGAAGAACTCCTTAACAGGACTAGAATATTCTTCATGATCTGGTCCCTGTTTACCTCCTCAGCCCCCTGTCTAGAATCTGTGTTCTTAGACTGTGCTCTACTCTCATGTGTGGGTCTTCCCACGAGTTGTTACCTCTATCTGAGCACTTCTCCTCCTCCCCTTTTAACCCGGCCAATTCCTAGATATTCTCAAGTATGGAGCCAATTGGGTTGAACTGCATTTTCTAAAAAAAAAAAAAAAATATTTTTATGACCTGCCTCCCTTCCCCATGAGAATATAAGATGTCAGGTCAATTGTTAGATTGGTTTATACATTTGTTCACTATTATGTTTCTAGTATCTAGTTCAGTGTCTGGCACAAAATTAGAGGCTCAATAAAGTTTTTTGAATGAAAAGATGATCGCCAAGAAAGCCAGGAGGAAAGTCAACTCATTCAGATTATGGAATAGGTAAAAACTTCTTGACTCTCTGAAAAACCAGGATAAGTAAGAGTCAGGCAAAGAAATCAGGATAGCCCAAATAGTCAATAAAAATAAGATCTCAAACTGCCTCATGAACGGGGAGTGGGTGTGATGGGAGATAAGTTTGGAAGCATAAACAGTGACAAGACCATGGAGGTCCTCCTAGCACGCCAGGCTATGGAGTTAGACTTTATCTTGGAGGTGATAAGAAAGATGGATTGAAGAAATCTAAGCAGACAAGTGAAACTTTTGGGTTTACATTTGGGACTGATCCCTCTGGCTGCTACTTACAAGATGAATTTGGGCGTGTGGGCAGCGGTGGTAAGGCTAGGGACAGCACTGAGATAGTGGAAGTGAAAGGGACAAATTAAAGTTGGAATGGCTCATGAGCCCTCCCAAGTGGATCCATCTAGAAGGCCAGGAAATCATTGTAGGAGTCACCAAAGGGACATGACCACTGGTTGACCTGTGAGCTGGACACCGGCAACTGGAGGCTCATCATGCCCTCCCCTGTCCTTGAAATGTGTGTCCAGCTTACCTCCCCTGGGTCCAGAGGCTGCTCCAAGGACACAGCCTTGAGATAGTGATGTGCTGCTGAGACCCATCTGGATTGCATACGTGACTGGACCCCATTCAGGATTCTGCGTAAACTTTCGAGGTTTGGCAGGCAGAACAAGCCTTGTACGTAAGTTCCTTTGCTTCGTCAACCTGCTACCTACCCCTCTGGAGTGGCCTCTTTCTTCCACCTCTCCCTGCCCTCCAACTATGGGCCTGGTTTCCGATTACACCCAGGAAGGTTCAAGGAGACTGTGAACCAATAGAAATAAAAGTCTGAACCTCAAAGAAGTCTGGAACAGCAGTTTTAGGCTCCATGAGCAAATAGATTAAAACAATGAGTGGGTGATACTCCCAAGGAGAAAATACAGATAAAATAATAATAAAATAATAATAATAATAATAATAATAATAATAATAATAAAATGTTGGAACCTACACTGTTTAAAGGGCAGGGAGAGAAAGAGCCAGCTAAGAAGTATGAAGTAGGCAGAAAAAAAAGAAGCAACGCAAAGGGAGTTAGGTTTCAAGGAGGATCTGATCAGTGGTACCAAATGCAGCTGAGGGGTCTAGAAGGAGAAGTACTGATCCACAGCGTAGTGGGGGTATATTCCATCTCCTGGGATAAGTAAGAGGGAGGTACATGGGGCAGGGAGGGAAATGGGGAGGCAGGACATTAAGATGCATGTTGTAGGATGGCTTGCATTTTCTGGTAACTGGAAACAAGGCTGCTGGAAATATGTGTGGCCCGTAGGGAATCTTTGTTGCAGTGAATGGGTGACTGATGGCAGGTAGGGAGGAGAATCCATCTTAGTATTTTCACCTATTTCTATTACCCCAGATCAAGTGAATCAACTTTTCGGCCTTACTGATCTGCAAAAAACAAAGCAGAAACAATCCAGAATCTAGCATTTTATGTTTTTAGTTTCAGAGGTAGAGTTTGGTGGCTCATCAGTTGCATGGAACACCCAGGGCTCATTCCATCACGTGCCCTCCATCATGCCCATCACCCAGTTACCCCCATCCCCAACCCACCTTCCCTCCAGTGATCCTGTTTGTTTTCTACAATTAGAGTCTTCTGTGGTTGTTTCCCTTGCTGATTTCCTCTTATTTTTCCTTCCCTTCACTTTAAAAAGACATTTGCTTATTTTAACCCAAAGCATGAGCTGCCACAGCGCACCACGTGCATTAAAGGTAAAGTTCCAACTGCAGGCTTGTCTCCCTGAGCATCCCCATCATGCCACTCAAAGGTCTGTCATCCTTCTCTAAAGTACAATCTAGAAAGGGAACATGAAATTAAAATGAGCAGGAACCGACATAAACACTGCAGATGCATGTGTCTGAAAAACACCTTTCAGACTACATTGGGCACCTTCTAACAAAGACAGGAGTTGAGGCTGGGAAGGGGTGGTTTGTAAGAAAGCACTGAACACCGTAAGACCGGAAACTGATGAACGACCAATTAAAGGATTGTCAAGAATCTGGTGAGCTGACACTGGAGACCATACGCCCTTGTGTAGTGCTTCCTCCAGGGCACCGAGCTGGGGATTTATGGGATGCATTCAGGGTTACAGTTCTGACAGGCTCCTGGGTCAGAGGCATCGGACGCAGGGAGTGTGGATGCTGATAAACCCTGCAGTCTAGGCTGGGAAGGGAGGCAATGGCCTGAGGACTAATGGGGAAAATGAAAGAGAAGGGCAGGTATTCAGCATGTGAGGGTACACAGGTGCAGGAAGACACGACGCCACAGCCATGAAGGATCCTAGGTTCAATTTTCTGCTGTAGTTAGTGTCTTTATGCATGATTAAAACTCCAGAAAGTCTAGGTTGAGAGGCCCTTGGATGGCTCAATGGCTGAGCATCAGCCTTTGGCTCAGGTTGTGATCCCGGGGTCCTGGGGTCGAGCCCCACATCGCGCAGGGAACCTGCTTCTCCCTCGGCCTGTGTCTCTGCCTCTCTCTCTCTCTGTGGGTCTCTCATGAATAAATAAAATCTAAAAAAAAAAAAAAAAAACTCGCACTTAGATAATTTCAATAAATACCCATTAGCTTTTTTTTTTTTTTTTTCATACTTTTAAGTCTAACACAACTATCAAGTTGCCTTATTCCCCCAGTTCAACCATTATACCGCGGAGCTGTCTTGTTCTTCTCCACGTTGGGTCCATTCAGTTCTCGGGCCACATACAGGTCACGCTTTCCTTGTCTTGGACGCTCAACAGTTCAGACATTTGTTGGGCACTGGTGCGGAGGAAGTCACCAAGAGGTTTTACTAGGGACCAAAAATAAGTAATAAGAATCAAAAGAACGGCTGGTGCTGCCTGCTCAAGGCTGCCAGGTGCCGGCGGGAACAAGCTCGTGCACTCTTCAGGACGGCCTCTCCCCCTGGAAGAGCTGGAAGGCAGGTCAGGGGGTCACACAGCTTGGGGGGTCCACATGGGCAGGAGGCGGGAGACTGAGCCCAGCTGCTGAGCCCAGAGCTGTGCCTTCCACCCTCAGGTATCCCCCTCCAGGCCCTAAGGACAAGTGCTCCAGTGGAGGAGAAGCCTGTGCAAGTAGTTCACCTGGCTTAAGCACCAACGAAAGGTCTTTTTTTCCCTCTCTCTCCTTTCTTCACTTGACTCTCTGACATCTTTTACGATTCTATTTTCCTGACCTACTTTTGAGTTTTACCAGGTTCTGACTTTGAGCTTTGCCTAAGTACATGGAATCAGGGAACAAAGAAAAAAAAAAAAAAAGCGGGTTCGGACTTGTATATCCATAGGCACAGAAAAGCACCAGAATCTGTCGATTCCAACACAGCCTTTCTAGCATCACGTCCTCCCCGTGTTCCGCGCAGTCCGGCTCCGGCTCCCCCGCTGCCAGGCGCAGGCCCGCGGGGGCTCCAGGGCCCCAAACCTGCAGACCTCATGGCTCCGCCCCGGCTCCAGCGCGCTCAGGTCTTGCGCTGCAAGAGACCGACTTGCGCTCATGTACGGAGAGCCCAGCGGGGTCGGGAGCACCTGCAGGGACCTGCTACCTGGGGGGGGCGGGGGGGCACGGAGTAAGAGCCCAGAGCTGGAGGAGCAGCGGGGTAGAGAGCACCTGCAGGCCCAGCTCCGGGGGGGGGGGGGTCACGGAGGAAGAGCCCAGAGCTGGAGGAGCAGCGGGGTCGGGAGAACCTGCAGGCCCAGCTCCGGGGGGGGGGTCACGGAGGAAGAGCCCAGAGCTGGAGGAGCAGCGGGGTCGGGAGCACCTGCGGGCCCAGCTCCGGGGGGGGGGGTCACGGAGGAAGAGCCCAGAGCTGGAGGAGCAGCGGGGTCGGGAGCACCTGCAGGTCCAGCTCCGGGGGGGGGGGGGTCACGGAGTAAGAGCCCCGCGCTGGAGGAGCAGCGGGGTCAGGAGCACCTGCGGGCCCAGCTCCGGGGGGGGTGGGGGGGTCACGGAGGAAGAGCCCAGAGCTGGAGGAGCAGCGGGGTCAGGAGCACCTGCAGGCCCAGCTCGGGGGGGGTGGGGGGGTCACGGAGGAAGAGCCCAGAGCTGGAGGAGCAACGGGGTCGGGAGCACCTGCGGGCCCAGCTCCGGGGGGGGGGGGGTCACGGAGGAAGAGCCCAGAGCTGGAGGAGCAGCGGGGTCAGGAGCACCTGCGGGCCCAGCTCCGGGGGGGGTGGGGGGGTCACGGAGGAAGAGCCCAGAGCTGGAGGAGCAGCGGGGTCAGGAGCACCTGCAGGCCCAGCTCCGGGGGGGGGGGTCACGGAGGAAGAGCCCAGAGCTGGAGGAGCAGCGGGGTCAGGAGCACCTGCGGGCCCAGCTCCGGGGGGGGGAGGGGGTCACGGAGGAAGAGCCCAGAGCTGGAGGAGCAGCGGGGTCAGGAGCACCTGCGGGCCCAGCTCCGGGGGGGGGGGTCACGGAGGAAGAGCCCAGAGCTGGAGGAGCAGCGGGGTCAGGAGCACCTGCGGGCCCAGCTCCGGGGGGGGGGGAGGGGGTCACGGAGGAAGAGCCCAGAGCTGGAGGAGCAGCGGGGTCAGGAGCACCTGCGGGCCCAGCTCCGGGGGGGGGGGAGGGGGTCACGGAGGAAGAGCCCAGAGCTGGAGGAGCAGCGGGGTCGGGAGCACCTGCGGGCCAGCTCCGGGGCGGGGGGTCACGGAGGAAGAGCCCCGCGCTGGAGGAGCAGCGGGGTCAGGAGCATCTGCCGGTCCGGCTCCTGGGGGAGGGGGGGGTGTTACGGAGGAAGAGCCCAGAGCTTCCGGCGGACCTCAGCGCCCCCTCGTCCCCCGGAATCCAGTTCCGCCCGGACGCCAACGCCACGAGAAACGGTTCCGCTCGCATCCCAGCGCCCTCTCTCGCAGCGCAAGCCCCTCCCGCGTCGCGTCTCTTGAGCCTCCTCGGCCCCCGGCGCGGCGGCCGCGCAGGAAGTGGGCGGGGCGGAAGTGGGCGGGGCTTCCGATGGGAGGCGGCAAGTTTGAAAAGGGACGAGCGGTTGGTGGTTGGCGTCTGTTGACTTTTGACTTGTGGCTTCGCGTGCCGGCAGCCCCGCAGCTCCTCGGCGTCCTGCGGGCGGCTGGCGGGCGCGGTGAGTGAGCGGGGGCGGGCACGGGGGGACGTTTTTTGGTTTTTGGTTTTTTGTTGTTGTTGTTTAGCCTTTGCCTCCCGGAATTTGGATTTCCTAAACCAGCTTGTTTTAGCAAAGCGAAGCGTGTACGATCCTAACAGGTGTTCTGGCAGCGTCCACTCTGCTCAGCTTCTCGGTGTCGCAGATAAATGAGGAACCGGAGGGAGGATTTAGCAGTTGATACCTGCTGACTTGCTGGGCGGTCCTGGGGTCGCGGTGCATACGTGACCAGGTCATTTATATCCTAGAGAGCTCGTACTGTGCTTGGAACTGAGGTTTACCATCAAAGAAAGGTAGAAATTGGGTATGGGGGATGATTTCAAGAAAGAAGCACTGGGAGTTATTGGGAACGCCTGGGAGGAGACTAACTTGACACAGGAAACTCATGGATTTATTAAATATTGGGATGCTTTAAAAAAAAGAAAAAAGAAAAAAAACAACAGAAACATTTGAAACCGAGGTGGCGGGTCGGGTGATTGAAGTATTTTTTTCGTGAAGATGTTACATGATGCATTCGTGTTTGTAAGGACTGCTCTGATAGTGTGCAAGACATGTTAGAAAAGGATGTGTGATGATGATGATGATGATGAAGGTATTTTACACCTACTCTTTCTCTCTTACAATGATCTTTTTTTTTTTTTTTAAAGATTTTATTTATTTATTCATGAGAGATACAGAGAGAGGCAGAGACACAGGCAGAGGGAGAAGCAGGCTCCCTGCGGGGAGCCCAGTGTGGGACTCGATCCCAGGACCCCGGGGTCATGCCCTGGGCTGAAGGCAGACGCTCAACCACTGGGCCACCCAGGTGTCCCGATAATCTTTTTTTCTTTAAAGGTTTATTTATTTGAGAGAGAGAGCAGGAGCAAGCACAAGCAGGAGGGGCAGAGGGAGAGAGTCCCCAGGAGACTCCATGCTGAGCTCAGAGCCCCACCTGCGGCTCCATCCCATGACCCAGAAGTCACCACCAGAGCCAAAAGCAAGAGTCCGACTCTTCACTGACCCCCTCTCATGAATTTCTTTGATCCAGATGTAGCTTGTTTCCGAAAATTGACTTTTTCTGCAATCCTCCAGCCAAGTCTTTATCAATGGTTTTTAAATCTGTGACTTAGATGAAAATGTGGAATGTGTGTTTATGCTGAAAAGGACATTTAATATGTGAGGTGTCAGGATCTGGAATCAGAAAGACGCTGGCTGTGGAATGAAAGTGTGAAGTCATAAAATTCAGTGATGGGAAGTGAGGATCCCTGCTTAAGGTTCAAATAATTATGTAAGAAAAACATGGAGAAGACCTGGCTTGCTATCGATGGGTCACACTGAAGAAGTTCTCGGAGCTTTAGTTGATTTGTGTGTGTGTGTGTGTGTGTGTGAGAGAGAGAGAGAGAGACAGAGTCAGTAAGGGCTACAGTTGTCGACTAGACCAGCTGTGGCCAATATCTACTGTATGGATACTCTGCCCCAGGCAAACCATATCTGGAGTATTGTGCTCAGTTTGAGCATTGCATTTTGAGAAGACATTGACCAGATTGGTTTAGAGGAGAGTAAGTAAAATGGTAAAGTTTCTAAAATGATGTCATATAAGCAGTGGCTCTACTTAGATCATATTTACTTAACCTTGGAGAAGAGATAGCAAGGCAGAGATAGGATAGCTTTCTTCACATTTTTATTTCTTTTTCTTCACATTTTTAAAAGTGATGTCATGGAAACAGAAATTAATGCATTCTTTGTGGTTGCACTGACTAGAAATAGGACCAGTGGGTAAAGGTCACAATGAGCAGATTTCTAATCTAATTACTGAGCCGTACTGAAGTGGAAAAGAGTTGCCTTGAGAATTAGTGAATTTTGTGATGTTTGCACGTGTTCACATAGAAGTGCAAAGATGTTTCCAGCCATCTTTCAGAATGGCTTTCTACATTTATCAGAGGTTATAGGCAAGTTGGAGAAGCTTCTTTTTAGCTATAGAATTCTAAGAAACATTAGGCACCCAAAGAAACGGATTTTTCAGAATCATGGGTCATTTCCATTTTTTTTTTGCAAAACTGGGTTTATTCACACTGGGTCTCTTGAAGTATGCTACTTCCTCACAGAGTAGGGGATCTGAATGTAATAAATCCAATGTTGTGAACAAGGCAGAGGCAGTGGCTGCTATGGCTCGTGCTTCTCCTGCTGTCACTACTGCTGCTCTGTTGGGCACAGCTGGAAATAAGAAGAAAATGAAAAGATGTCAGCTTACAGGGGCTCCAAGTGTAGTGTCGGAGTTCTAGGAACATAACCACAATGCACTGTGGCAGGCATCATAACAGTTAAATGCAGAGCTCTAGGACATGATTTCTTAACCTCAACATCACTGACACTTGGACTGAATAATTACTTGCTGCGGGGGGGCTGACCTGTGCATGGTAGGTTCTTTAGCAGCATGCTGGGCCTCTCCGCACCAGGTTTCCATGGCACCCCCATTCCAGTCCTGACAGCCAAAGATGTCTCCACACGTACCGGGAGGTCCCCCCTCCCCTGGGGTTGGGGGTGCTTAATTGCCAGAACGACTGCTCCACGGGGACACAGGTGGGAATATCTCACATCCAAGGACATTAGGGGAGAGTGATTTTTATTGTTGTTTTTTTTTAGGTTATCTCTCTGGTGATTGGAATTCCTACCAATCACAGCATTCTATTTTGACTGTATTTTTTGTTTTAGCTCTCTCTTCCTGTGTGCTTCTTAAATCTTATGATCCATCTCATTATGTGTACATTTAATAGTATGTAAGATCGCCGTACAATTTTATTATCTCCCTATATTGATACTGTTTATATCGAACTTCTGCTGAGAGTGTCGCCTACATATCTTGCTTTGAGGATTCTCAGGACCAATCTTGTTAAACCCTAAGTCCCCCCAGATTTAACAAAGAAAACACATGGTTTTTCAAGTATATTCAAGCAAAGTCCTCTTTCAACAGCATTAGGAAATTTAGAGAATGACTGAGCCATTTCAGAATAAAATGTATTTTAGGACACACACATATATGCACACATTTATTATTTAGGATATCCATATGTATGTAATTGTGTTATCTTACTAGGGTGTTTGATGGTAGTTAGCACTTCTATGAATAGTTCAATGATGGCTTGTTAAATTTGCTTATACTTATCAGCTTCCAGATAAAGAGAACAGCAGGTTGTGCCATGTTTCTGATCTTTGCCTTTTCTTCCTTCAGACTAGCGGGAGATTCCCAAGATGGAAACTTTGTCTTTCCCCAGATATAACGTAGCCGAGATTGTGATTCATATTCGCAACAAAATCTTAACAGGAACTGATGGTAAAAACCTCTCCAAGAGTGATCTTTATCCAAATCCAAAGGTACAGTGTGATTGTGTTTGCATGTGGATGGTGGCATTTAAAAAACAAGTGAAACTACTCTGCCTCTGTAGTGTTTGCAGAAGAGGATGTGCCCTATTACTTGATGTGGGCCAGTCATTTTAATCCAGAAGCAGTCTCTCACCTAGTGTAATTTCAAAATACTGTTAAGTTTATATGTCAGGTGACATCTACATTCCCATTAGGAATTCAGTTCTTTAATATGGTTGTTTTCTTTAAAAAAAAAAAAAAAAAAGAAAGAAAAAAAACCCACTTCTAAATCATAGACATATTAAAGTATATTAAATTTTTTATTATTATTGTAGTGGTCTGAGCATATCATTTATTGGTAGGACTTGGAGGAACCTTTTCTAAGTGGTTTCCAACAATAAAAAGTGCCTAGAAACAATTCTCTTTGGAAGCTTACAGATTAATTTTCTTGCATTGTGCCCCAAGGGGGGGATTGACTTGTTTTGACAGGCTTCGTTCTTATTTCTTTAGTTATTAAATGCAAAAATGAACTACTTATGTGTCACAGAAAATCCCAAAGTCTCCGTCCATCTTTCTGTGTTGGTCTTGAAGAAAACCTGGTTTAATGATATAGAACTCAAACTTTTTGATCTCAGTCCCTTTTTAATCTTTAAAATGGAAGGAATAATCTCAGAATAAATGAATTTATATATGGAACAAAACTGGTTCTACAGGCCAGTACTTGGCAGCTGCTGAATTAAAAGACAAAACTTTTTAAAATTCCATGCTACTCTAATAAATTTATACCTCTAGGATCATAGTGTTCACTTAAACTTTAATATCTCAGGAAACCTTAACATCTAAAGCATGAAATAAGTTTACCCATGGTCTTTTTTTTTTTTTTTTTTTTTAATACACTCTCAGTATGCCATTATGTTTGCCACATGCCTGCAATCTGTTTTAAAAGACTAACCTGTCTTCCCTAATGTGGATGGATTGGATTTACATATACTTGTTCTCATTCTGTTTATAAGCTTAAAACAGCTGATCTCATTGACCACTTATAACATCTGAGCAAACTGATAAGTATATAGGTGTTTTAAAGTTTGGAAAAAATTGAATATTTCAAGGGGAATAGAGTAATTTTGTTACTCTTAGCATCCATTGACTACAATTTTCAATGGTAATGATGACAGCAATTCAGCTGTAGAGTCGTGCATCAGAGTATTAAAAGTTGTTTTTCTTTTGTAGCCTGAAGTCTTGCACATGATCTACATGAGAGCCTTACAAATAGTATATGGAATTCGACTGGAGCATTTTTACATGGTGGGTTTAAGATGAGGCAAAATTACATTCTTTCGCTGCATTTCCCTTGTTCAGATGGCATACTGGCTTCAGGATAGGAAGTTCTTGACTTTAATTTTAACAGAATTAAAGGCTTATATAAAATTAATGTCCCTTGCAGAAGAATCTTATAATAATAGCTTATATTGATAGCTTTAGTAAGACAACAGTAGTAAAAGACTTAAATGACACAAATAACTGTGCAGTTATTCACAGATTTACAGGTTTGTCTTCAGAGCCTAATGAGCAGCAGCAGAGCCTTCCCACATACTCTCTTTTCTGAGGAAGGACTCCCAAATTACAGTGAAAGATGTATATTAATGTTTAAAACAATTGAAATAAGGCAACTGAGCTTTAGCAAATTAGGTATTGCTAGTAGGAAAAGTCATTTTTCTTAATTTTGTTTTTGAACCCTCAGGGCATGATCTGAAGTTTTACTAAAAATGTACTATTGTTAGAATCTCATCAATATGATTACATATTGCTTAAAAACCAAAGGCTTTGCCACGTATTTGCTATGGAACCTTGCTAAGGCCTAGTTTCTTTGTGTACAAAAAAGGGATAGCACACTGTTGTGAAAATTAAGAAAGAATGCATATGAAATGCTTAGCATAGTACTTGATATTTGGTAAATGCTGACTTTACCCCTTCATTCTTTCATTCATTTAAAAAATCTTTACTGAGCACCTGCTGTGAACCTAGCATTATTAGCAACAATTCTAGTTTTGTTTGCTAAGTTTTAAAAATGTAATGATAAGATTATTTTGATATTAATTTATGATCAAGGAGGGGTGCCAGGCTGGCTCAGTAGAGCATGTGACTCTTAAGCTGAGGGTCATGAGTTCAAGCCCCACATTGGGTGTGGAGCCTACTTAAAAAAACAAAAAAGTATCTTGAGGTTGAAAATTTTACTCATTTTGTCTATCAATGTATAACTTAGATTTTGTGATATCTTACATTTAGATGCCAGTGAACTCAGAAGTCCTGTATCCACATATCATGGAAGGCTTCTTGCCAGTCAGCAATTTATTTATTCATCTGTGAGTAAAGTCATTTTATTTTCTTAGACTACATGCATTCATATTTTCATTACTTTAAGCTCTCTTAATGACAGGATTTTCTTGGAGAAAGAATTTCTATCATCTCCCCCTCCACTCTTTCAGCACATTCAAAATTGTAGACTTTCTTCAAATAGAACTAACTGCTTCCTTCTGTGGCATTTAAAATTCTGCTTTCAAAGGAGGTTTTAAGGTTGTGAATCTAAAATGGTCTGGAGGTTTTTAAAGAGTCCTAGTACCTCCAAAAGTGTGTGCTGTTTATTAGGATTTATGCCTTGGTATTGTTTGAATACTTGTGTAGTGTACGGAAAATGTAGATTTTCTGGATTATGCATGGTAGTAGACTTCTGCTTGGTCTTTTGACATTGAGAAACATATCCAGAAATCTCTTGGAAAATAAAATGTTTATATCCTGTAGTTTAAATATAACTCATAGTATTCTTTCTCCACTTATTCTTCAAGGGACTCATTTATGCCCATCTGTCGGGTGAATGACTTTGAGATTGCTGATATTCTATATCCAAGTAAGTGAGAATTTAAAATAATTTTTAATATCTGACTTCAATTTAGTATTTTACTTCCCCATCAATAAATGTAAAAGACAAAACAAAACAAAACAAAACAACTACAGGTAATTGGCTTTAGAAAATATATCCCATTCCTAAGATGAAATTTTTAATCGTATTACTGGAATTGTTTTCCTTTGTAGATCCATAGGAAGGCTGTTTTTCTGATCCGTTTTTCTTAACTCCTTACACTTAAAATTTATTCTGTGAATTTGAAAACATGAATATGCAAGCTGTGATATTGCATAGTGGATTCATCATACTAATTTTCTCAAGTAGAACAATTACTTCTTACCTTGAAGAAAATATATTTTACCTTGGATAAGAATAGTTTTGATATTTATTCAAATGTCGATTTTGGGATCCCTGGGTGGTGCAGCGGTTTAGCGCCTGCCTTTGGCCAGGGCGCGATCCTGGAGCCCTGGGATCGAATCCCACGTCGGGCTCCTGGTGCATGGAGCCTGCTTCTCCCTCTGCCTGTGTCTCTGCCTCTCTCTCTCTCTCTCTGTGACTATCATAAATAAAAATAAAAAAAAAATTTAAAAAAAATGTCAATTTCTCTTTCTCTTTATTTAAATGTCCTTAATTCCTTTGACTCCTTGATATTTGTACATCAAGCTGTTCTATGTTGCAAGAGATTCAGTGTGCTATTCAAAAAATTTTTTTCAGGCACCTGGGTGTCTCAGTGATTGAGCATCTGCCTTTTGCTCAGGTGGTGATCCTGGGGTCCTGGGATCGAGGCCTGCATCAGGCTCTCCACAAGGAGCCTGCTTCTCCCTCTGCCTGTATCTGCCTCTTACTGTGTCTCTCATGAATAAATAAATAATCTTCAAAAGAATGTTTTTTCCTCTTCCTGATCTACCTTTTTGTTTATTGATCTATAATTTACACAAAATAAAAATTAACCAATTTTAAACATAACTAAATTAATTTTAACAAAGATATATAGTTGTCTTGCCGCTGCCACAATCATGCATGGAAATTGAGCCTACAACAGTTCCCTGGGGTCCCCTTACAGTTGATCACTTCCCACCACCCCTTTTCCCTGACAACCTCTGATCTACTTTCTGACACTGTAGTTTCTTGTCTAATATTTGATATAAATGAGATAATAGTCTGTAGTCTTTTGTGTCTGGCTTCTTTAACTTAGCAGAATGCTTTTGAGATTAGTTGCATTTATTAGTACTTTGTTTCTTTTTATTTTGGAATAGTATTCTATTGTAAATATAAACTACAATTTTTGTAGTTGATACACATGTATATTGTTTCCATTTTTGGCCATTATGAACAAGGCTGCTCTGAACCTAGGCTATGAGTCTTCGTAAGGACCTGTGTTTTTATTTCTTTGGGTAAATGCCTAGCAGTAGAAATGCTGGCTCATGTGTTAGGTGCATACTCAGTGTTTTAAGAAACTGCTGAACTGTTTTCCAAAGTGGTGGCATCATACCATCAGCAATATCTGGTAGTTTTCAATTGCTCCATGTCCTCCCTGGACTTGATATTGGAGATTTTTAGTGGTTTTTATTTTCATTTCACTGGACTAAGAGCATATCATATGTTCATATGCTTATTTGCCATCCATATATCTTCTTAGGCGAAGTGTCTTTTTGAATCATTCTTTTAAGATTTTATTTTTTTAAATAATCTTTGTACCCAATGTGGGGCTTAAGCTCACAACCTCGGATCAAGAGTCAGATGCGGGGATCCCTGGGTGGCTCAGCGGTTTAGCACCACCTTTGGCCCAGGGCATGATCCTGGAGTCCCGGAATCGAGTCCCACTTTGGGCTCCCTGCATGGAGCCTGCTTCTCCCTCTGCCTGTGTCTCTGCCTCTCTCTGTGTCTCTCATGAATAAATAAATAAAATCTTAAAAAAAAAAAATCACATGCTTTACCAACTGTGCAAGCCACATGCCCCTGTCTTTTGTTTGTTTGTTTGTCTATTATTGTACGGCTTCTTCAGATACTATAAAAACACATAGTTTATCAGATAAATATTACTCAAATATTTTCTCCCCGTCTATTACTTGCTTTTTTAATATAACAATATCTTTTGAAAGCAAAATATACTTCAATTTGAAGATTCTAATTGATCAGTTTTTTCTTTTTTCATAAAAATGATTCATAAAACCATTTTTTGTGTGTGTAGTAGTAAGAAATCTTGGCCTCAGAGATGTAAGATTTTATTTGTGTATTCTAAGTATATCATAGTTCTATCTATCTATCATCTATTTATTTTAGGGAGAGAGAATGTGCTAGAGTGTGCATGAGTGGGGGATGGGGCAGCAGGTGAGGGAGAGAGAATCTCAAGCAGGCCCCACACCCAGTACAGAGCCAGGTGCTGGGCTTGATCCCCTGATCCCTGAGATCATGACCTGAGCCAAAATCAAATGTTGGATGCTTAACCAACTAAGGCACCCAGACACCCCAAGCATATTATAGTTTTAGCTTTTATTATTTAATGCTTGGATTTTTATATATGATGTAAGGTCAGGGCCAAAGTTCATGTTTTTTTCTTTTTTTGGATATAGTCACCAATTATTTCAGCACTACTTGTTGAAAAGATTTGTTCTTTTTCCATTGAATTACCTTGGCAGTTTTTGTCAACAATCAACTGACCAACTACCACACACCTATTAGAATAGCAAAAGTCCAGAACACTGATAATATCAAATGCTGATGGTTTATTGCCAGTGCTCCTGAGTGAGCTTTGGTGTTTTCCCTTTTCAGGGAACTTATCCACTTCATATAAGTTGGCAAATTTATTAACATAAAGTTGTTGGTAACTTTCCTTTATCATTTTTCAGTCTTTGGGGTCCATAGTGATGTCCCTCTCTCATTCTGACACTGGTAATTTATTTCTTCACCCTTATAGTTTTCCCAGACCAGTGTGGCCAGAGGCTAATCAATTTTGTTTATCTTTTCAAAGAATTAGCTTTTGGTTTCATTGATTTTTCTGAATTCATGTTTTCTATGTTATTGGTCTCTGTACTTACTGTTGTTCCCTCTTTTTTTCATGTGTAGTTTGGATTTGCTGGTTTTTTTTCTCCTATTTTTTTTTAAGGTAGAAGCTGAGGACATGAATTTGAGACCTGTCTTCTTTCCTAACACAGGTGTTAGTACCATACATTTCCCTTTTGTCCCGCTTTAGCCATATCCCATAACTCGATGACAGATTGTTTCTTCTGTGTGTGCGTACATGTGCACATAAGCCTTTGGATTATAAATTTAAGCTTGTCTTCAGCAGAATAGTCCTGTGGCCTTCTGCTCCTGGAGTTGAGGCCACATCCCTCCTGAGATGCTTTTTGCTTCTGGCAGTTGTTCCATGGTTAATGTCGGCTAATGATCACTTTTTAATTCCTGATTGTGGTAGTTCTCGGATCACATACAGAGTTTAACTCGAACAAAATCCTTATGGTGGTGGGTTCAAGCTTTAGAATTCTGAGATTATTTTCTCACCAGAGACAAGGCTAAGAGACAGTAGTAGCTTTGTCATTTCCTTCACTGGTGTGAGATTTTTGTTTTCCTTATCTACCTTTTCACTAAGGATGTAGTCTTCCTAGAGTCCCACATCTTCTAGGGACCTCAGCACCGAGTCCCGAGGCATCAGCAACCGTTCCTACATGAAAGTAATTATTTACTTGCTTACTTAGCTGGGACTTATTTTCTTTTCATCCTCCCCCTGTCTAGTTGCTTATAAGACTTTCTCCTTATCACAAGTTTTTAGCATTATAATGTGCTTTTGGGGGATTTTCTATTTGTTGTCATGTTCCTCTCCCCCACTCCCCACTGTTCTCCAACTCCCACTTAGATTTACTCACTTCCTTGGCTATGTCTGTAGTGTCTATCAAATTTGGAAAATATTTGGACATTTTATACAAGGTTTTTTTCTGCCAGTCCTTTCTGTGGGATCCAATTACACATTTGTTATGCTATTTGATGTCCTTCAGCTCATAGGTGCTATATTCATTATTTTCTCTCTGGCCTTTCAGATAGCTTTTATTGTTGTGTCTTCATTGTCACTAATGCATTCATCTGTCGGGTCAATCTGCTATTAATCCCATCTGGTGTGTTTTTTATTTCAGACATTTTTTAAGTATAAAAGTTTGATTTGGGACTTAAAATCTTCCTCTTTTCTTATAATGCTGATGCATTTCTCTTTCTTCCTTAACAAACAGAATATATTTATAGAATATATTTATAAAGGCTGTCAGGAAGATAGAGTTTAGTTGAGAAAGGCCAAGGCCTCTAGAACTCATAAATTCTAGTTGCCTTGGCCTCTCCAAACACCAAACTTATCTTTGTGACTCAGCAAATCCTGATAGTTGTTTGTGTTCTCTCCTTGCAGTAGAGCCTGAAAACCCCCAAGTAGGCTGACGCATATAATAGGGTTCACCTCATTTGTTTCTCTCAGGGACTTGTTATCTGGTGTCTAAAATTGTTGCTTTTTATATTTTATCTGGTTTTCAAGTTGTTTAAGATAGGAGAGTAAATTTATTTCCTATTATTTACTCTCAGCCAAAAATGATTTACTTTTTTTTAAAAGTTATTAATGCAAAGATAATTCTGATCTTATATTAGAGCACAGTTTTTGCACTTTGATTAATTATAGCATGCACGCAGTTTTATTTTACATGCTACAAGCAGAGTATATGGTGGGAGAGGATGAATTTTATTTTTACATTATCTCAAAGATTTACTTAAGGAGTCTTGCTTTCTATTTTAGAGACAAAACGGACAAGTCGGTTTTTAAGTGGCATTATCAACTTTATTCACTTCAGAGAAGCATGCCGTGAGACGTATATGGAATTTCTTTGGCAATATGTAAGATGTAAATATATTTTTGGGTCACATAACCAGATCAGTAGCATCACTTATGAACTACTAATCTGTTTTGAAATGATTGTCACAGATATCTAATTGTCATATAGCTATTAGGATCAATTTTATTTTAATATTTATGTAAGTAGCAGATCTCCATTACTGGAAAATGTATATCAGAATGAGGTTCTCTTTGCTATTGGATAACATTAGGGAAAGGCTGGGTTTTTTGTTCTAATCTTAACTATAGTTGAGGCTCCTTTTCCTATATTAGGAAATATAAAGGAAGAGGAAAAGTGACAAATTCACATTATTTTCCTTTGAAGTTTAATAGTAGTGTGCTTTATTTAATCGAGGTATTTGAGATTTATGTTTGCTTTCTAAAGAATGGCCTCAAATGATGTTTTGTCTATCACGCTTGCCCAATGTTGCATTGTAAGATTAGTCCAAGTAAATCACTTTAACAGATGGAAACTCATTTCATCAACGATTTAGAGACTTTGGAAAGATTATGGGTCACCCGTGTGATCTGTTTCCATCTGTCCTTAGTTTTGGGTTACCATATTCTTAGAAAAGTGCCAGAGTTATACCAGACAATTAGAACTTCAGCTCCAGCTACATTGAGTATATAGATAAATGCTTCCTTGCACAAATCATGTTAAGCTGATACTTTTTAAACATCACAGACTCCCCAAAGCCTCATGTGTATTTGCTAACACACTCACAGAAACATACAACTTTGCTTGGCTAATTTCTCCTCATTTTTAAAGACACAGCTCAAACATCTGTTGTTTTTATGAAGCACTCTTTGCTGTTCCTCCCCAGCCATTACCCAGGTTGGCTGGATGTCGTTCTATGTAGTCCCATAGCAAGCTGGTTTGTAGACTAACATGCATGTATCTGACCCTTCAAGGGAAATGAGCTACTTAAATCCCAACTGTAACTCTGTCTTCTTGAGTATTATTCTTGGCACTTAGCACAGTGCCTATGGTAAGAACTCAGCATTTATGTGTGAATAAGGAATTCTTAATTCACTCATCACGAATTCCTGTCCTCTCTTAAAGTCTTATTTCTGATGGTGAAAGCTGAGAGGTGAGTAAACATTTTGCAGTGTGTACCGGGAGTTTTTTTGTTTTGTTTTGTTTTGTTTAAGCACATCACTGTTTGTGTTGAAAGGCACTAATATGAAAGTTGCTTTAACAGAAATCTTCTCTGGACAAAATGCACCAGTTAAATACTGCACACCAGGAAGCGTTAATGAAATTAGAGAGACTTGAGTAAGTAGATTAACAAATAAATATAATTTCAAGATGTAAAATGAATCATGAGTAGCATATTACAACCATGTAGGCTACTTCAAGTAAAGCAGACTATTTAAGTTTACCTGTCCCCAAAAAAGGAAAAACTCTTTCTTCTTTCTCTTAGTATGTAATATATTCTTATAGTTAGTGAATTAGCCTGAGTTGTTTTAAAGCGATTCACTTAACTCCTAAATTCTGTCTGGAAGTATTTATTGTGTGTTGGTGAGCAGTAACTGGCCTCTCCTTCTTCCTTAAGGTCAGTTAATTCTGTTAAAAGTTTTACTCCTTCAACAGAGCTTTGTTTTGTTTTGCCTCACCAGTCACTTAGGAGAGTCATTCAGGAATTAGGATTTCTTGGTCAGGTAGATAGATAGATTTTGAGCAGAAGGATTTCCCATCCCTTGTAATTTCTTGATGGCTATGAGTTTCTTTGTTTCACGGGGGAGCTTTCCTAAACTGGCCTGATATAGATTGTCTTTAGAGACTGCAGTACACTGCAGAGACTGGGAATAGGAGGCAGATACTAAAATTTCACAGGTAAGTTTAGCATAAACCAAGTCAAGAGATAAGTGACAGACTGGGAGCAGGTATTTGCAGCCTATGCAGCAGAGGAGCACTGTCCCTCATAAGAAAGCCTGTGTAATATTCCTAATGTATGAAGTTCCTACCAACTAAGGGCAGAAGGAAAATAGAAAAATGGGCAGAGGCTAAGAACAGGGGATTTACAGAGGAAGAAATGCAAATAGCTAATTAAAAATATGTAAAGATTATTAAACTCACCAGTGGTCGGGGAAATAATAATTAAAACCACAATTCTGTACCATGTCTCAAAACAGAAGTTGTGAACCATGCCCATGGCAGAAACTTTTACACGGGCAAGTGCTGTTAAGAAGGATGGACCGAGCAAAGGGAATGGCTGATCTGGGAGAGAGGGGAGGAGAGGAG